>NC_037670.1:88684978-88755905 GCF_003255815.1 Theropithecus gelada
CACACCGGGGCCTATCATGGGGAGGGGGGCGGGGGGAGGGATTGCATTGGGAGTTATACCTGATGTAAATGACGAGTTGATGGGTGCAGCACACCAACAAGGCACAAGTATACATATGTAACAAACCTGCACGTTATGCACATGTACCCTACAACTTACAGTATAATAATAATAAATAAATTTAAAAAAAAAAAATAAAACTGCTCTGCAAAAGACACTGTTAAGAAAATGAAAAGATATACTGCAGAGTTGGAAAAAATATTTACCAAATACCTATCTGATAAAGGATTTGTATCCGAACCATACACAGAATGCTTAAAACTCAACAATAAGAAAATGAACAACCCAATTTTTAAAAGGGCAAAAGATCTATACAGATACCTTATCAAAGAAGATATACACATGACAATTAGCATATGAAAAGATGCTCAAAATCATATAGTTATTAGGAATTGCAAATGTAAGCAACAAGATACCATTACACACTTATTAGAATGGATAAAATTCAAAACATACTGACATACCATATGCTCTCAAGAATGTGGAGCAACAGAAATTCTCATTTATTGCTGGTGGAATAT
The DNA here is from genome assembly GCF_003255815.1 of Theropithecus gelada. NCBI lineage: Eukaryota > Metazoa > Chordata > Mammalia > Primates > Cercopithecidae > Theropithecus > Theropithecus gelada. The sequence continues at coordinate 88,685,560 of NC_037670.1, forward strand.
AAAATGATACAATCACTTTGAAAGACAGTTTGGTAGTTTCTTATAATACTAAACATAGTGTTACAGTATGACCCAGTAATTATACTCCTAGGTGTTTACCCAAATAAGCTGAAAAGTTATGCCCACATGAAAACCTGCACACAAATATTTTTTGCAGCTTTGTTCATAAATACCAAAACTGGAAGCAACCAAGCTCTCTTTGTAGGTAAACGAATAAAAAAGATGTGGTACATCCATAAAATGGAATACTATTCAGCGATAAAAAGAAATGTGCATCAAGCCACAAAAAAAGACATGAAGAAATCTGAATGCGTTCTTTCTGGTAGAAGGAGCCAGTCTAAAAGGCTACATGCTCTGTGATTCAAACTATATAATAACATTCTGTTAAAAACAAAACAATAGATTTTGCCAAAAGAAAAGAAAAAAAAAAAAAGCAGTTGCTAGCTAGGGATTTGGAGGAAGAAAGTATGAGTAGTGGAGCCCAGGGAATTTTTAGGACAGTGAAATTATTGTGTATGATACTGTAATGGTGGATATATGACATTCCACATTTGTCAAAAACCCATAGAGCATTACAAGGCAAAGAGTGAATCCTAATGTAATCTATAGACTTCAGTCAATATAATGTATCAATATTAGTTCATCAATTGTAACAAATGCAAAATGTTAGTAATAGGAAGAGTTGTGAGCATGGGAGACAGAGGCCATATGAAAACTGTCTGTGTTACCTGCTCAACTTTCAGTAAACCTAAAACTTCTCTTAAAAATAAGGTCCATTAATTTAGAAAATACAGCTTCAACTTACAGAAATAAAAATTTCCATATATATAAATGAAATAGATAAATCAACAAATATACTGAAGAATTCTAGCATATTTCTGACAATAATTGATAGATTATGTTGACAAAAATAAGTATATCCTATATTTGACTTACACAATTAACATTTGTTTTGTGGGACATATATCAAACATAACATTTAACAATAGGAGAATTCACACTCTTTTTAAACACTGACACATTTATAAAAATTGATCTCACAGTAATCCATAAAGCAAATCTCAATTTCAAGATATTGATATCATTAGGGTCATTTTAAGCTGGAAATCAATAATCAAAATATATCTTTAAAAGCCCATGCACTTGGAAATTTGAAAGCATATTTCTAAGCAAATCTTAGGTCAAAGAAAAAATAAAAATGGAAATTATAATGTCAAAACTTACGGGATACAACTAAAGCATCAGTTAGAAGATAAATTATGGTATTAAACATTTACATTAGAAAAGATTAAAGGCCGGAAATTAAAGAACTAAGTATCCAATTTAAACATGTTAAAAAGAGAAGAAGTACTAAAGAAGCAAGAAGAGGGAAATAAGGACAGAAGTACTCAACTGGAAAAGAAAGATAACATAGAGAATAAAGTTAAAAGTTAGTACTTTCTAAAAGGCTAATTAAATTAGCACCCCCCTGCCAATATAGATTAAGAAAAAAAAAATGACAGAAGCAAAAGAAGAAATGAAAGGACATTATAGACACTTACGATTTATTAGAGAAAATTATAAACACCTTTATGGCAATAAAATTGAAAACACATGAAATAAACAAGTTCCTAGAAAGTGTCTTGCTAAATTTGACCAAAGAAAAAAGAGAAAATCTAAATAATCTGATACCTATTAAAGTAATTAAACCAATAGTTTGAAATCTTCCTACAAATATCAGGATAGTGATTATATTCAGGGATGGGAAGTGAGAAATGCATGAAGGACAGAATACAGAGGGTTTCACAGGTAAAGGAAGACAAGAAATAACCAAACTCAGAGCTGAACTGAAGGAAATTGAGATACAAAAAACCATACAAATGATCAACAAATCCTGAAGTTGGGTATTTGAAAGTATAAAGTAGAGAGACTGCTAATTAATTAAAAAAGAAAGAAGATTCAAATAAACGCAATCGGAAATGACAAAGGAGACATCACCATCAACCACACAGAAATACAAAAACAAACAAAAAAACCCTCAAAGACTGCTACAAACAACCCTATGCACACAAGCCAGAAAACCTAGAGGAAATGGATAAATTCCTGGAAACATGCAACCTCCCAAGATTGAACCAGGAAGAAATTGAATCCCTAAACAGACCAACAAAGAGTTCCAAAATCAAATCAGTAATAAAAAGCCTACCAACCAGACAAAGCCCAGAATCTGATGAATTCATAGCTGAATTATACCAGATGTAAAAGAAGAGCTGGTACTATTTCTACTGAAGCTATTCCAAAAAATTGAGGAGGAGGAACTCCTCCTTAACTCATTCTATGGGGCCAGCATCATACTGACACACATACTCTTTAATATAGTTTGCCATCTTTGCTTTGGTATTGTTTGTATTTTCTTTTCTTTTTTTTTTCTTTTTGGAGACGGAGTCTCACTCTGTCGCCCAGGCTAGAGTGCAGTGGCATTTTTTTTTTTCTTTTCTTTTTTTTTTTTTTCTTTTTTGAGACAGAGTCTCACTCTGTCGCCCAGGCTGGAGTGCAGTGGCATGATCTTGGCTCACTGCAACCTCCGCCTCTTGCGTTCAAGCAATTCGCTGCCTCAGCCTCCTGAATAGCTGGGATTGCAGGCGCCCACCACCACGCCTGGCTAATTTTTTTGTATTTTTAGTAGAGACAGGGTTTCACCATCTTGGCCAGGTTGGTACTGAACTCCTGACCTCGTGATCCACCCACTTCGGCCTCCCAAAGTGCTGGGGTTACAGGCGTGAGCCTGGCATTTGTATTTTCTATGTACAAGTTTTTTTTAAACCTGTTAGATTTGGGTTAGGATTGCATTGAATCTATGGATTTACTTATGGGTAACTGACAGCTTAACAACATTGAGTCTTGGGACCTATGAACAGATTATTTGTCCTTTGAGTTGGTTCTACTTTAACTCGGTGATATCTTGTAGTTCTCCTTTTATAGATCTTTCACATCTTTTAAAAAATGTACCCCTAAGTATTTGATATTTTTGATGATACTGTAAATGGTATTTTTTATTTGAATTTCAAGTTGTTTATTGCTAGTATATAGATGTAGAATTGATTTTTGTATATTGACCTTGTATCCTGGAACTTGACTAACTTATTATTTCTATAGTAGTTCTAGAAGTGTTTTTACAGATCCCATTGCATTTCTATATCAGCAATTACACTGTCTGTGAATAACAACAGGCTTACTTTTCTTTCCATAATAGATGACTTTCCTTTTTCTTTGTTGCACCAGAAAGAACCTTCAATATAATGCTGAATAGAAGTGGTAAGAATAGACAGATATATTTGTATTAGTCTTGATCTTCAAGGGAAAGTATTCAGTCTTCCATCATTAGGTATAATGTTGCTGTACATTGCTTGTAGATGCCCTTTCTTAGGTTGAGGGAGTTCCCTCTATTCCAAGTTGGCTGAGAGATTTTATAAGTAATATATGCTGGATTTTGTTAAGTGTTTTCTTTGTATCTCTTGAGATAATCATGTGTGTTTTATTTTTTATTTGGTTAATATGGTGAAAAAGTTGATTTTCAAATGTTGAATGAGCATGGCATTCCTGAGATAAATCTCCCTTAATCATGATGTATATTATACCTTTCTTAGATTGTTGAACTCACTTTGCTAAATTTGCTTATCATTTTCAGTCCTACGTTTACTACATTACATTACTGTAATTTATCTGTATTTGTTGTCAGCTTAAAGCTGGACCTACACAATTATTTTGGAAGTATATCTAAGTTTTTCATTTTCTGAATTGTTCTTTTTTTCTCCCTTAAATATGTAGCAGAATTCACCAGTAAAGGCCTGGAATCTTCTTTATGAGAATATTTTAAACTACAAATTCAATTGTAATGGACACAAGCTAATCAGTTTATCTATTTTTTCTTAAGAAGTCTCTAGTAATATGAGTCTTTCAGGATATTTATCCATTTCATCTAAATTATTAAATTTGCTAGCATAAAATTGTTTATAATACTCCCATATTATCCTTTTAGTATCTATAGAATCTGGAGTCATGTCACCTCTTTTATGCCCTATATTAGTAATTTGTGTCTTCTCCATTCTTCCTGATTAGTAGAACTAAAGGTTTCCTAATTTTATTAATCTTGTTCATTTTTGGTTTCTTGGATTTTCTCTCCTCTATCTTATTGATTTCTTTCTTACTCTTTATTATTTTCTTTTCTTTCTTACTCTAGGCTGAATTTCCCCTTCTTTTCTAATTTCTTAAAGTTGCAGTTGAAGTCATTGATTTTAAGATCTTTCTTCTTTTCTAATAAAGATGTTTAGTGCTATAAATTTTCTTTCTGCTACAGCTTCAGTGTTATCCCACAACTTTTATGTATGTTTTTTCACTTTTATTCAGCTTAAAATAGCTTCTAATTTTCTTTTAGATTTCTTTTTAAATCTACAGGTTATCTAGAAGCATGCTACTTAGTTCTAAATATTTGCAGATTTTATCTTTTTTTCTATTATTGATTTCTGATTTAATTCCATTGTGGTTCAGAAAACATATTTTCTGTGATTTAAATCCTTTTAAATGTAGTGAGACTTGTTTTTAATAAACTTGTGGATGCTTTATTATATGATTGAGAGGGACATTAACTCGATGTTTTAAATATTTATTGGGGAAGCTTTTTAATTATGTTGTTTAAATCTTCTATATTTTTACTAAATATTTTTTGTCTGATTGCTTTATTTTTTTTATTTATTTATTTTTTTTTTGAGACAGGGTCTTCCTCTGTCACCCAGGCTGGAGTGCAGTAGTGGTGCCATCTCCCAGGCTCAATTGCTCAATTGATCCTTCCACCTCATCCCCTCATGTAGCTGGGACTACAGGCATGTACCAAAACACCCAGGTAATTTTTTTTTTTTTTTTGGCAGGGACAGGGTCTCACCATGTTCACCACGTTGCCCCGACTGGTTTTGAACTCATGGGCTCAAGCAATTTGCCTGCCTTGGCCTCCCAAAGCGCTGGGATTACAGGCATGAGCCACTGCGCCCAGTCTGATGGTTTTATTTTTGATAGGGTTATATTAAATTATCCACTATGATTGTGAATTTGTCTGCATATTTTTATAATTCTGTTAGTTTTTCTTTATATGTATTAAAGCCGTGTTGTTAATGCATACAAATTCACAGTTGTTATATCTTCTAAGAAAAACTATCTCATAATGCAGTGTGCTTCTTTATCACTAGTGATGATTTTGCTTTTAATTCTGCTTTATATGATATTAATATTGCTATACCAATTTCTCTATTTGTTAGTAGTTGCCTGTTATATCTTTTTCAGCTGCTCCAGGTAGTTTTGTTTTCGGTATGTCTTCGATAAACAGCATTCGTTTGTTTGTTTTAATCAAATATGACCATCTTCTTCTTTAGCTAGCCTGAAGTTGACCCATATACAGTTATTGTGACAATTGATAGAGTTGGGTTAATTTATACACTTTTGCGCTGCATTTTCATTGTATAATCTTCCTGTCACCACCTCCCCCAACCTCATTTTTGCTTCTTTTTTTCTCCCTTACATTCTTTCTCTTGGATTGATAAAATTATCTTTATTCTTTGTATTTCTCTTCTAATGGTTTGGAAGCTATAGATTGCATTTCTATTATCTTGGTGGTTACTTTCAACATAAATATAAAATGATATATTTCCTGACAAAGTCTAAAGAAATTTAATATCCTCATCTTTCTAAACAAAGTGATGATCTTAGTTGCCATTGGCCCATTGAATTCCATCTCTTCTATCCTCCTTGTATTTACTGTCTAAATTTTATTCCCAACTCTTTTAAGCAAACAAAAATGTTAATCTTGAATTGTCAGTAATTAATTTAACAACATCTTTTTATCTATTACTTTGTTCATTAATGCTTCTTACATCCCATATCACTCTGGGTTTTTTTTTTTTTTGAGACGGAGTCTCGCTCTGTCGCCCAGGCTGCAGTGCAGTGGCCGGATCTCAGATCACTGCAAGCTCCGCCTCCCAGGTTCACGCCATTCTCCTGCCTCAGCCTCCCCAGTAGCTGGGACTACAGGCGCCCGCCACCACGTCCGGCTAATTTTTTGTATTTTTTAGTAGAGACGGGGTTTCACCGTGTTAGCCAGGATGGTCTCCATCTCCTGACCTCGTGATCCGCCCACCTCGGCCCCCGCAAAGTGCTGCAATTACAGGCAGGAGCCACCGCGCCCAGCCGGTTTTCTTTTTTTTGAAAGAACCACTGAAGAACATTCTGACCCAGAACATTTTTTAGTAGTGCTTTCAATAGGAGTTTGTAGGTGGGTTGAATTTTGGAAGTGGGAAGAACAATATGGAGTCTCTCAATCCATCTGTTATTTCACTTAACGTCTTCTTAATATTTTTCCCTCTTTATTTCTTTATGCTTCCTGCTTGGTAAATTCTTAAACAGTATTTTCGAATTCAGTACTTCTCTGATTTTTTCAGTCAGATTTTATCCCATTTATTGAGTTTTCATCTCTATTATTATACACATTTTTTAGTTTCAGGTTTTAGAATTAGTTATTTATATCCGTTTATCTTTGACTCCTTTCTACCCACTTTTAAATTTCACAAACATTTTAATGGTTATTCTTTTTTCTTTTATTTCTGAATACATTACACATACTTATTTTAAATTCATTTTGAGAATGTTTAATTTTTATTTTTTCAAGAATTAATTCTCCACACTTTATTGATTTGCTTTCTTAAAGTGGGTTTTCTTTATGTGCTTTATTATTTCCCCTCTCTCATCATGCACTCTTTCCTCGTGGCTTTGCAGCACTTCCACCCAACTCCTGGCACTCCGAGGATAGAACAGGCCTTATGTCAATAGCCAAAGGTTTCCATTCTTGGGGCAATTTCACAAATTTAGCTATTGAATCAGCAGGTGCCCTGACATAGTTTCTGTCTCCAGGGCCTTCTCTGCTTCTTCTGGCAACATTGGCTACACAGCTACTTAGCTTTACTTGTATTGACTCTTTTAAACAAACAAAAAGCTTTCTTTTAATTGTCAGTATTAAATTAGATATATACAAGCTATAGCCCAGTCGTGTCTTCTTTTCAGTTTCTTTTCATGGTAAGAAAGCCCACCTCCTTGCTTCTGTCACTCTTACTATCTAGTAGGGCTTAAGGTGCTGTTGGTCCTGTCTACCCCATAGAAATCCAAGTTCCAGCCAACTCTGAGCATTTCTAGATTCAAAATCCAGTGGGTTGGTGGCCTTAGCCTACACTTAAGGCTAGAAGCTTCTGTTTTGACCTTTGTTTACACAGATGTTTGTTTTTGAGCATGGCTATCTTTGGAGTATGTGCATGTGTATGTGCACATGCACGTGCACTGTATTTGGAGCAGTTTAAAACTTGAACTCATATTACCATCTTGAAAAGAAGCAAAGAGCAGAGTCTCTCAATTAAAATGGCTTCATTCTGTTTTGACATTTATAAAAGTCTTAGGTATCTCATTTTTGTACATAAATCCTTTGATACTATTTGAAATTTCAAAATACTATAAATGAAACTATGACTGCCTTGACAGGGAGGTTAAATTCTTTCCACAGATTTTTTAAAACTGCACATCCCACGCCACCCCTACTCTTCCCACTTCCTAGGTATACTTTCCCAGGTTCAAAATCACTGTCCTAAAAGGAAACGTGCCGTCTAATCAGATAAGCTTCAGAAAACTAAGAGAGTAGGAGAGCTAACAATTAGGGAGCCCATGTGACTACGGGCAGACAGGGGTGCCTGGAGAAAACAACCTGACCTGCCCACACAGGTCAGGTCAGAAACCAGGAGAGGCAGCTGATGGGCCTGCACAGTCTATAACTAGGTCTCGCTTACTCTGGTCAATTTGTTCTCAAATTCTAACCATAGGAATAAACATTACTTTCGGTGAAAACACTCTTTTTATTTCACAAAAAAATTCATGACAACATTTACAGAAATCAAAATAAAAGAACATCAAAAGTCATTTATTTACCTAGTAGGTAAATAGATGAAGAATAAGAACAGGCGGTTCTCATAAGAGGAAATAAAAATTGATCTAACATACACACATGTGTTATCCTTTATCTTAATCAAAGAAATAAAAATTAATGTACCATTTTGTATCTAGGAACAATTTTTAAAAACAATACTGAAGTATAAGGTTGCTATTAAACTTGTGTATTCATACTTACTGCTACACTGGAAATTGGCACAATTCTTTGGAAAAATAATATAGCAATATGTATTGGGAGCTATAAAAACGGTTTTTATCTTTTAGCCAGTAATCCGAACTGCTAGGAATTTATCTTAAGAAAACATCAAAAGGAAAAAGTGTTCACACAGCATTATTTACAAAAGTGTAACTAAATGTTGAAGAGGACAAACAGGCAGTAAGTTCCCCCAACAGTTTTAACAGCTTTATTAATTATGCTTTATTAAAGCATAATTGATGGGCAATAAAGTGCACATAAAGTGTTTAATATGTTAAGTTTTGACCTATGTGTACATCCAAGAAAATGTCACCACAATCAAATGAACATAATCATCCTCCCACATTTTTAATTGAGCAGAAAACAGAGCCAGATACTTGCTAAATGAGGCTACCCCAGCCATCACTCACACCCACTGCCAGGCACCAGCAGACCACCCAGGGACAGGAACTGGAATCACTGGGAGTACAGTGCTCCTGCTGAGGAGGTTTGCCCTCCCCTCTTTCTTATGGTTTGCAAGAAACTGGGACTCCAAAAAACAGAGATTAAAGGTGCCTTTAGGCAAGAGGAGCCCAGCATCCACCAGCTGACTGGGTAGGTACCAGGCTTCAGTCTCTGCAGGCCCACTTTGAGGATGGCTACCTGGCTGAAGATTTCCGAGCGTGGGAACTTGCTAGGGCAGCTCACACCAGCAGCAAGAAGGGATCATGGTGTAACTGTTCTTGGGTAAAAGATGGCACTCCAGCCTGCAGCCCCCTGTGGCCCTTGCAGGGTATGGAGGAGAAACTAGTGGCTTTCTCGGCTCACATGAGGGAGCTGAGGAGTAAAGAGGCAGGCAGAAACTATGGTGCCCCTGGCCAAGGGAAGTTATGTCCTACGGAGATAGAGAGTTGAGGGTGTGTGTCAGCAGCATGGCTTAAAAGGGATGCCACTGTTCCTTTCTGAGAAGGTCCTCAGTGACAAAGGGACCAGAAACACATGCCCAGAAATCACATGAGACAAAGACAATGTCAGCAGAACACAACGACAGCCAACCAGAGTGACCAGTAGGAAGCTCACGGCCACTGCCCACCACTGACAGGTGACAGTAGGTAGCTCAACCGTCCCCATTCATTTTTTTAATTTTTAATTTTTTTGTTTTAAGACACAGAATCTTGCCCAGGCTGGAGCGCAGTGGTGTGATCATAGCTCACTGCAGCCTCAAACTCCTAGGCTCAAGTAATCCTCCCACCTCAGCATTCTAAGTGGCTGGGACTATAGGTGTGTGCTACTATATCTGGCTAATTTTTATTTTTTTTATTTTTCAGAGATAGGGGTCTCACTGTGTTGCCCAGGCTGGTCTATAATTTCTGCCCTCAAGCAGTCCTCCTGCTGTAGCTTCCTAAAGCACTGGGATTATAGGTGTGACCCACAGCTTCCCTTTTTACTCCAATTTCTCCTCCTCCCTACCCAATTCCCTGGTGATAGAGGAGTAAAAGTCAAAACATATTCCCTCCCAACTACAGGTTTCAAAGACCATGATTCAGCCAGAGAGAGAAGGGAAAAGAGAAGATGAGATTGAATTTGAAACTGGACCAGATAGAACTTTTAATAATAAGATATGACTTTAAAGCTATGGGATCAGCCCAAGATGTCGCTGAAGGACAAGCAAGGGAGGTGGTAATTGGAAGAAAATAGATTGCTTATGCCTGTACTTCACTGAGTTTAGGAAAATCATTATACCAGAGACAATCACAAAATTAAAAAGAAAGTGTAGCATATCAACTCAATCCATTATACGACATGTAAAAATATAATTATCAAGCACTATGTAGAAAAATGGAGTGTATTTACATACTATCATCCTAAATAATAACAATAACTTCAAAACAGACCAAAATGTGTAACAATGCACAACTATTAAAACAGGTATGTATTGGAAGGCTGAGACAGGCAGATCACGAGGTCAGGAGATCGAGACCATCCTGACTAACACGGTGAAACCCCATCTCTACTAAAAAATATAAAAAATTAGCCAGGATGGTGGCGGGCACCTGTAATCCCAGCTACTCAGGAGGCTGAGTGAGGCAGGAGAATGGCGTAAAAACCCGGGAGGCGGAGCTTGCAGTGAGCTGAGACAGTGCCACTGCACTCCAGCCTGGGCAACAGAGCCAGACTCCATCTCAAAAAAAAAAAACAAAAAAAAACAGGTATGTATGGACAAAATCTTAAAGAGGGTAAGAAAAATAAAGGTGATTTTGTTAATGTGGTATGATTATTGTTTTTAAATTACTTGTAAGTTTTCACATTTTTTTATAATACAGAAAAGTGGAAAAGTCTACCACCCTCCTGTCTTACTATTAAGAAAAGTATTTTTATTTTCCATGTTCTTTTCTTTTTTTGTTTTAATCCAGTACCATTTATGGAAACATCGCCCTTTCCCCACTGCACTGTGAACTTCATCATAAATTAAATGACTGTTTAAGTGTTGGGTTTGTTTCTGGACTTGCCAACAGATTCCACTGGACAATTTCTCATTTCTTGTGAGAATAGCAAGCTGTTTTAAATTATTATATCCTTATAATAATTCTTGACATTAGGGGCTCAAGTTTCATTGTTATTGTTTTTTTTCTTCCTCTTCTTTCACCTCCTTTTCCTTCTTCTTCAGTTGCCACATCTATTTTGTTATTTAGACTTCACATCATTTCTAGAATCAGCTTGTGAATTGCAACAAACAACTACTGTTATTTTGGTTGGATTTCAACAAATCTGTGCATCAATTTGGAGAGAACTGACATCTTTCCAATATTAACTCTTCTAATATATGATTTCCCATATTATTTTCTCTTTGATGCCCTGACAAATAGTATTGAGCACTTATCTGCCAAGTTGAGGCTGTGCCAGATGTTGTGGACACAGCCCGGAGCAGAGCTGGTGGCCTCGCTGCCCTAACATGTACAAACCTGCAGGGATGCAAGGTGCCCAGGCTGTGCAAAGCCATGGCAGCTACATGGAGTCCAGAGAGAGCACCTGGAGGCCTGGAGCTTCCAAAAGAAAATGGTAAGCATGGGGAGACAGAAAGGATGCCTGGAGGGTGGTCCAGGGAGGAGATTGAGGGAAGAATGCTCCAGGCAGGGGCAGAGCTTATAAGATAAGTTTGCAAGGGCTGGAGCATGTAGTAGGAGTTGAAGCTGCAGGCTGGGGGAGCAGGGATGCAGACACAGAAGCCGGGTCAGGCCTTACAAATCTTGGTGAGAAACACTGATTTTAAGATAAAAGCATTTTAAGATAAAATATAGATTTTAAGATAAAAGCTAAATATAGATTTTAAGATAAAATTTTAAGCTACATATTATTTTAAGATAATATATAAAAGCATATATATACACAGATACAATGCACACACATGTATAACACTCATAATGCTTTTGCAGCTGAATTTCTTAATTTCTATAAACTAGGACACATGTTTGAATTTGGAACTTTCCAGTCTTCTATAATATTTCCAATTCTACATGCTTATGTTCTTAGAGTTTGCACTACTCTGAGACACAAGACAAGTATTTGGAAGATGCAGAATTTTACTGGAGGTCTCATGGCAGGTTTTGGGCCCACTGGTCCCATCCATGGCATTTTGTCCCCTCCACATTCCAGCTGAGGGCTGGACTTCCCTGGGGCCATTCTCAGAGGTCACATAACCTGCCCGTACATTAAAGGTTGGTACAGAAACTTGGGACACCTCCAGTTATTAATTCAGATTCATCTGAATTTCAACGGATTCCCATCCATCCACAGACTACTCAGGGCCACCCAGAGGCCTGGGTTTCCACCAGTTTCTCACAAGAGAGAAAGATGAAGGAAAAGGTATGAATGCGGATTTCACTGTTGACAGGTTGTCTTTCATGTGTGGGTCCTGGCGTTTATGAGGCAATGATGAGACACCTAGAAAGAAACACACCTCTGAAACATGACAGTTCAGTCCCAAAGGCCATTAATAGAGGGCCAGCTCATGAACACAGCTGCAGAAACGGAGCAGAGCCAGCCTCGCAGCCCCGTGCGCCGAAGCCCCCGCTGCAGTATTCCATCTACTCTAGCGCCCGTGCAAATTGAAAACCTAAAATATTCACTCCCCACAGCCACTGGCTTTGAAGAATCTCTTTTGTCTCCATGAAATAGCTCCAGGAGACAGAACCCAGAGGAAAACTTTTTGAAGTGAATTTTTTCCTTATAATTGTATTTAAATTTGAATATTTTTTGTAGAAATAATAAAGTTATCCACTAATTGTTCACGTGACACAAAACAATCTCATTTTAATTATGGCTAGTTGTTATGTAGTTTAAATACAATTACAAAGTTACTGAGTTTAGACTGTTCCTCCGGGTTTTCTGACACAATCACATCTCTGTCTTTTTTAAATTTATTTTTATTTTTATTTATTTTATTTTTTTAAGGGACAGGGTCTTGCCCTGTCTCCCAGGCTGGAGTATGGTACCATGATCGTAGCTCACTACAGCCTCAAACTCCTGCACTTAAGCAATCCTCTCAAGTAGCTGGGACTACAGGCACATGCCCCTACGCCTGGCTATTTTTAAAATTTTTTGTAGAGATGGGGTCTCATTATGTTGCCCAGGCCAGCCTTGAACTCCTGGCCTCAAACAATCCTCTTTTCTCAACCTCCCAAAGTGCTGGGATTACAGGCATGAGCCAGCATGTCCGGCCTGTGTCTTTTTTTTTTTTAATTTATAAAAATAACGCATGTTCATTGCAAGTTATTTATGTATTGTGCATATATGCATATATACACACAAGCACATATATAAGTATATATGTATATACATCCATATTTATGCACGCATAAATATATACATCTATATGAATACATATATATATAATCTGAGGAATCAACTAAGCACCAGAAAGACTCAGTTTTACTCCCTGCTGGGCCTGCCTGGAAGCCAGCTATCCCCACTGGTAGGGAGCAGAGCCAGCCATCAGCATCAGCTCATGAAGCTCCCAATCCTCGTGAGAACTCTCCTGCACCTGTGCCCTTCAGCTCTTCTGCTACTTCTGCCTAGTGGGCTCAGAAACATCAGATCACCCCAAGAGCAAGTGCTGGAAAGAAGCGGCTCGGGGTGTCCTATTGGCCCTAGTTTGCCTGGGATTTTCCAGTTTTAGAAAGTCTTGCATCCTGGGCCTCCCAATAGAGGGCAGAGAGACCACACCCCACCTTCCCTTCCCAGCACCAGATCTGAGTTCCAGGAGGTGCGAACATTCAAGGCTAAATCAGGTGGGAAGTTTGCCCATCACAAAGGATTGATGTTCTGTTTTTGTACTGAATGAAAACTGTTTGCAACTTAACGTAATTGTTACCAGTTACCTAAAATGAGCAGAGAAACCAGAGTCCTGATATCATTTTTATACACAGGAAGTGATGGTGGGGACAAAAAATTGTATTTTAATTTTATATATATATATATATACACACACACACACACACATAATTTTATAACAGAATTTTTAAAAATCTTTTAGAAACAAAGTTTCGTTCTGTTGCCTAGGCTGGACTACAGTGGTGCTATCATAGTTCACCATAACCTCGAACTCCTGGGCTTAAGTGATCCTCCCATCTCAGCCTTCCAGGTAGCTAGGTCTACGTGTGTACCACCATAGCTGGATAATTTTTCTCTTTTTGTAGAGATAGGGTCTCGTTATGTTGCCAGGCTGGTCTTGAACTCCTGGCCTCTAGCAATCCTCTTGCCTTGGACTCCTGAAGTGCTGGGATTGCAGGCATGAGCCACCATGCCCGGCCAACAGTATATTTTAAACAGTACTGGCTGATGCTTGCTTTCCTTACAGCACATCTATCTCTAAATTTAGATATCCTGTATATTTTAAAAATTATAATGTATTCATTTAATTTGATATCCTGCACTTTAAGATAAATCCACATGTAAGAATGTGCAGAGATCCTATACAAGTTTGTGTCGATGAGTACACATTTAGTGGAATATTCCACTAAATTCTAAGGTCCAACAGCATCAGCATCACCTGGTAATTTGTTAAAAGTGCAGGACCTGAAGCCCACCCAGACCTACTGAACTGGAATCTTCATTTTAATAAGCTCCCCAAGTGACTGATTTGCACAGTAAGGAATGAAAAGCCCAGATCAGCAACATTGTTTTTAATTGTTGACAATGACACCATTGTATGATTGGGCCACGAGGCTAGAGTTTAGTCATTTGATTCTAACTAGTGTTAGGAGAATTTATCCATCTAGATGGCCAGGAGCCATTTACTAGGAAACCTTGTTGCAGTCAATCTCATTGTCTTGGGTGATAGAGACAATTCCTGCTGGGCTGAGGTTGTAGGAAAATTGAAGTCTGGGTGTAAGGCTACACTGGAGAAGCATCTCACAAATAACTGTTCTCAGAATGGTTTTTAAAAAAATGTTTACTATGTTGTGATAACAGATGCTTCCAAACAAAGGGAACAGGAAGTTGGTGCCTTGTCTGTCTGCCATTCAAGAGGACTGAATACGTTCCATTAAATTCGCCTGCAAACTTTCCTGAAGAGCCCAGCAAGCAGCGATGAAAATTACAGAGTGGCTCCCAGGCACTTTAGTGGGTAATCAGCTGAAATTGAGCTGTTTTCCATATTCTTTGCTGATAAAGCAAAAGGAACCTTTAAAACAAACAACTCCAAGTCACCACACATCCTACAAGCTGAAAGGGCCCATGTGGTCCACACAGATGCTCCAGCCACACACCAAGCCCTGATGCAGAGTAATTGGTTCCCACAGCTATCAGAGGTGAGAGCCAGCCGACTGCCTGTGCCTTCACAAATGGCCAGGCTGAGCTAGAGGGTTTATGGGTCCAGGGCCAATCATTGGGATGAATTAGCTGTCAGGAAGTAAAAGCAGCTCTAGGGAAATGGCTAGGTCTGTCTAAAATATCTCTGATTTTTTTCACACCAGGTGCAGTTTATCCTTGAATGTTGCTCGCTCATGCTGTCCAGGAGAAAAGGACTCTGGGTTAAAGTATAGGATTCAGGACTCTAGGTCTAAATTGGCCCAGATGTTAAATGCCCAAGATTATCGACCAAAGTAGAAAAGAGATGTAGGGATTAGTGATTCAGGAAAAGCTATTTCCTCTAAGATTTTCATGGTTCTGAATGGAGCATCTGGGGAGAAAATTCATTTGGGGGTTGCAAAGAGGCCAAGAGAAGGGAAAATGGAAAGGAAGCTCATGTGACACATGGTGGGACATGCAGGGAGGGGCGATGGACCCAGGCTTGATTCAGATGCCAACTTGCCATGCCCTGGCTATGTGTAAGCCAAAAATGTACCTGAGACAGGCTTCAATCAATTTATTTTGCAAGGTTAAGGATCATGACCCATGGCCTTAGGAGGTCCGGAGAACATGTGCCCAAAGTGGTTGGGTTACAGCTTGGTTTTGTATTTTTAGGGAGACATAAGACATCAATCAATATGTGTGAGGTGTACATTGGTTTGACCTGGAAAGGTGAGACAACTTGCAGCACGGGCTTACAGGTCATAGGTGAATTCAAAGATTTTCTGATTGGCAATTGGCTGAAAGAGTTAAGTTATTATCTAAAAGCTGGAATCAATAGAAAGGAGTGTCTGGGTTAAGATAAGGGGTTGTGGAGATCAAAGTTCTTATTATGTAGATAAGGCTCACAGAAGGCCGCCCTTAGAAGCAATAGATGGCAAATGTTTCCTATTCAGACCTTTAAAAGGTCCTAGACTCAGCCAGGTGAGGTGGCTCACGCCTGTAATCCCAGCACTTTGGGAGACCGAGGCGGGCGGATCACCTGAGGTCGGGAGTTCGAGACCAGCCTGACCAACATAGAGAAACCCCATCTCTACTAAAAATACAAAATTAGCTGGGTGTGGCGGTACATGCCTAGCTGGTAATCCCAGCTAGGCAGAGGTTGCAGTGAGCCAAGATGGCACCACTGCACTCCAGCCTGGGCAATAAGAGTGAAACTCAAAACAAAACAAAACAAAACAAAACACGGTGCTAGACTCTCAGCTAATCTCTTCAGGATCAGAAAAGGACCTTGAAAGAATGTAAATTCCGCCCCCTGCCTTCCCACAAGAGACAGCTTTGCAGCGCCATTTCAAAATACGTCAGTGAGATATATTTTGGGGTAAAATATTTCCATTTCCTTCAGGGCCTGCTATCGGTCATATGATGTTATACCAGACTCAGGTTGAAATTGTTATTGTATTACTACAAAGAGTCTGTTTTGTCAGTTTTAAGCTCTCTGTTTTAATGTTAATGCTGGTTTGTTGTATCTAAACTCCAAAAGGGAGCGAGTATAATGAAGCATGTCTGACCCCTACTTGCCATATAGCCTGGACTAGTTTTTTAGGTTTCTTTGGAATCCCGTTGTCTGAGAAGGGGGCCCATTCAATTACTTAGGGGGCTTGGAATTTTCTTTGTGGTTGACATTCATAACTTTCATTGTGGCTTAAACTCTCTGACCCTTAATTTCTATGAAATAATATAAAATCTCACAGGTAAGATACTGTAGATGAAATCACCTGGGACATAGTAGTTATTTGATACATTTTCTTTTCCTTCTTTCATCCCCTGAAAATGAACCAAACCTCACACCCTTTCTTCTCTTTACTCAACCCAAACATCATGTGAAATGAATGTGAAGGTTCACAAAGAGCACATGTCACTTTTAGAAAAGCTAAACTCAATATTTTTAGTACCACTTATAAACGATAAATTTTTATTCAAAATATTTACTTGCTATATAAACAGCTACCAGTTTAATTTCAATGGGAAAAACTATTCTTAGCATATATTTGATGAGCAAAATGTGGACAAAAAGAAAGTCCTATTGACTAGGTCCTGGAGAAAATGAACACTCTTGTATACATTCAATGGGTGTGTAAGTTAATAGGAATGTTTCTTTTTTCTATTAAGTATGATGTTTGCTATAGGTTTCTATTAACATTTTTTAAATTAAGGAAGCTTTATTCTATTCCTAGTTTGTCAAGAACTGTTGTTGGTAGCAGGTGTTAAAATTTTATCAGTACTCTTTCAGTATCTATGGAAATGATCATATGACTTCTATATTTTAACACAGCAATGTAATGAATTATAATATCAGATCCTTGATATTAAAATATCCTTGCATTTCAAGGATAATACATGCTTTGTCATAATGTATTATCATTTCATTTTATTGCTAGTTTCTACTTTAAAATATGATTTATTATCTTTTGTGTCTTTGTTCATAAATGTTTCATATTCTTTTAAAGAATGTATATAAATAGTAATTATTCGCAACTTGTGTTTCAATAGAATTTATTTTAAAAATGATTTCTTGTCTTCTTTAGGAATAGGGCTTATATTTTCAGCTTCCTCTATGGTTATTAGTCTGTAGTTTTTCTATTTCTTTGAATCTATTTTAATTATCTATGTTTTCATAGAAAATCATGTATATCTTATTGAAACATAGTGGTATAAACTTGCACGTAGTTTTGTCATTTTTAAAAGGTCTTTTTGGTGTTCATATTCATTTTTAATGCTATTTATTTGTGTCATCCATCTTAATCTGTTTTATCTGATCATTTCAAAGTATCAGATTTTGGTTCTGTTGTTCAAATACACTTTTTATGTTCTGTTTTATTTATTTTATGTTTTATCTTTAAGCTGAAGACAGGTTATTTACTTTCAGTTTTTATTAGTTTCTGATAAATACTTTCATGCCTATAAATTTTGCATGGGATGCCATTTTTCCCACACACCACAGCTTTTAATATGTAGTGATGTCAGTGCTGTTTATTTTTTAAATGTTATAATTATTAAATGTATGCTATATCCAAAATATAAAAGATGTTTAAAGGTTTCAAGATAGACTATTTTTGACCACTCTTCTCAAATTGTTTTATTGATTATTTGGCAACCTATTTTGTATTTATTTTAAGTTTGTTTTTTGTTTTTGTTTTTTTTTTTGACTGAGTCTCGCTCTGTTGCCCAGGCTGGAGTACAATGGCATGATCTCAGCTCACTGCAACCTCTGCCTCCCAGGTTCAAGCGATTCTCCAGCCTCAGCCTCCTGAGTAGCTGGGACTACAGGCGCACGCCACCATGCTCAGCTAATTTTTGTATTTTTGGTAGAGATGGGGTTTCACCGTGTTGGCCAGGATGGTCTCTCTCTTGACCTCCTGATCCGCCCACCTCGGCCTCCCAAAGTGGTGGGATTAAAGGCGTGAGCCACTGCACCTGGCCTAATAAGTATTCTTTTTAAAGCACAAATCTGATCCTGTTTCTCTCATGCTTTGGTGGCCTCACTACCCTCAGGATAAAATTTAAATTCTCTCGCAGGGCATCTTCACAGTCCTTCACTCTCTCAGCCTCACTCACACCTCAGTATCCTTGTTTATTATTCCTGCTGACTTCTCCCAGTCCCACCCATTCAACTTTACCCTCCAACCCTTCCACCACTGATTTCATTGAATCACAACTGCATACACTTCAGCTACTTAGAATTCTATGTTATTTCATAAATGGGCTGTGATGTTCTCTCTTGCTTCAGGAATGTAGCTTGTTTGTTTTCTCTGTGGAAAACATTTTTCTCATTTGTACTCCATTACTGAATAGTTCCTACTTATCCTTCAGGTCTGAAAATGCATGTCAATTTCTCCAGAAAGTTCCCTGCCAAGGTTAAGGAGCCTCTGTGTATTACTCTGTTCTCCCACTGCTGTAAAGATACTACCTGAGGCTGGGTAATTTATAAAGGAAAAAGGTTTAACTGATTCACAGTTCTGCATGGATCAGGAAACTTACAATCATGCCGGAAGGCAAAGGAGAAGCAAGCACCTTCTTCACAAGGTGGCAGGAGAGAGCAAAAGTGCAGGGGAAATGCCAGACACTACCAAACAACCAGATCTCATGAGAACTCCCTCACTATCACAAGAACAGCATTAGGGAACCACCTCTATAATCCAGTTACCTTCCACCAGGTCCTTCCTGATAGCAGCAGGAGGCAGACAAATTCCTAGGCAGATAGGGGAAGGTCCCCCGGGAAAACCAACCTTCAAGCCAAATACAACCTGAAGCCTGAAAACCAGGCTTCAAGTTCCGGGTAGAATCCACAACCTGGAGTGAGAACTTCACTGATGCCTTTCAGCCAATCAAATGGTGTTTTTTCCAAGCTCACCCATGGACCAATCAGCACATACTTCCTCCCACCCATGGACCAATCAGCATGCACTAGCTCCATTCTGAGCCCATAAAAACCCTGGGACTCAGTCACATATAGGGACTACTGCCTGCTAATAGGAGCCACCCACTTTGGGTCTTCTCTCCATTGAGAGCTGTTCTGTCACTCAATAAAACTCTTCTCTGCCTTGCTCACCCTCCAGTTTTCCACCTAAATTCTTACTGGATGCAGGACAAGAACTCGGAACCTGCTGAATGGTGGGTGCAAAAAGGGCTGTAACACTTTTCTGGCTGGCTCACTGAGCTGCGAGTAGGAGCAAAAAGGGCTGTAACACATTTCTAGCTGGCTCACCAAGATGTGGGTGGTGACACACTCCTGTTTCCCAGACTGTGGATGTGAAGAGCAGTGACCTTTCTGGAGGCCCAGACCTCAGGATTCCCCTAGACTCAGCTGTAACACTATAGCCCTCCCACCTTCTGTTGCCATTGGGTGGCCACCCCATGTGACAAGAAGGGGCAGTGGCGCTGGGTCAGCCCAGGAGCCACAGGCCAGAGCAAGGTGGTGGGACTGAACAAACGGAAAACATTCCGCCACCATTTGCCCAGCTGTGGGCAGCAGGAATGAGAGCTGTAGCACACTGCCGTCCACCCCTTGGGGCTCCACAGTTGCTGGCATCTCTGAGTTTTTGGGTGCCATTGCATCCACCATCCAGAAGTGGGTGCCTGCAGCAGAAGCCACTTGTGGTATGCCTGGTCCAGCCACAGCCACCTGTGCCGGCTTCTAGAGCTGCCCACCCTGCCACAGCAGCCACCATGCCTGGCTGTGCATAGTGGCTGGACCCCACACTTTCTTGCTCATACATCCCTTACCACTGCATGCCTGGCTCACCCTTGGCGGGTGTGGAATCTGGGCCAGTAGCACGAGCCAGGCATAGCCTGCTGGGCCAAGTAAGTGGAACCAGCCACAGAGGTTGCTGGCTGGTGAGGCAACACCCAAAGGATCCTGTGACACTCCCTTGACACATGGGGATTACAATCTGAGATAAGATTTTGGTGGGGATATACAGCCAAATAATATAATTTCACATCTGGACCCTCCCAAATCTCATATTCTTTTCACATTTCAAACCCATTCATGCCTTCCAAACATCCCCGCAAAGTTTTAACTCATTCCAGCATTTACTCAAAAGTCCGAGTCCAAAGTCTCATCTGAGACAAGGCAAGTCCCTTCAGCCTATGAGCCTGTAAAATCAAAAGCTAGTTAGTTACTTACAAGATACAATGGGGGTACAGGCATTGGGTAAA
Organism: Theropithecus gelada; assembly: GCF_003255815.1. Taxonomy (NCBI): domain Eukaryota; kingdom Metazoa; phylum Chordata; class Mammalia; order Primates; family Cercopithecidae; genus Theropithecus; species Theropithecus gelada. The sequence continues at coordinate 88,706,255 of NC_037670.1, forward strand.
TGTTCCTGTTCCAAATGGGAGAAACTGGCCAAAATGAAGGGGCCACAGGCCCCGTGCAAGTCTAAAATCCAACAGGGCAGCCATTAAATCTTAAATCTCCAAAATGATTTCCTTTGACTTCATGTCTCACATCCAGGGCATACTGATGCAAGAGGTGGGCTCCCAAGGCCTTGGACAGCTCTCCCCTTGTGGCTTTGCAGGGTACAGCACCTGCAGCTGCTTTCACAGGCTGGCATTGGGTGCCTGTGGCTTTTCCTGGCATATGGTCCAAACTGTTGGTGGATCTTCCATTCTGGGGTCTGGAGGATGGTGGCCCTATTCTCACAGATCCCTAGGCAGTGCCCCAATGGGGACTCTCTGTTGGGGTTCCAATCCCACATTTCCCCTCTCCATTGCCCTAGTAGAGGCTCTCCATGATGGCTCCACCCTTGCATCACACTTCTGCCTGGACATTCAGGAGTTACTATACATCCTCTGAAATCTAGGTTGAGGCTCCCAAAACTCAGCTCTTGTCTTCTGTGCACCCACAGGCCCAACACCACATGAAAGTCACCAAGGTCTGGAGCTTGCACTCTCTGAAGCAATGGCCTGAGCCGTACATTGGCCCCTTTTAGCAGTGGATGAAGTCGGAGCAGCTGGAATGCAGGGTGCCATATCCTGAGGCTGCACAGAGCAACAGGACCCTGGGCCTGGCCCACCAATTTTCCCTTCTAGGCCTCTGGGCCTTTAATGGGAGGGGCTGCTGTGAAGGTCTCTGATATGCCCTGGAGACATTTTCTCCATTGTCTTGGCTATTAACTTTCAGCTCCTTATTATTTATGCAAATTTCTGCAACTGGCTTGAATTCCTCCCCAGAAAATGGGTTTTTGTTTTTTACCACATGATCAGGCTGCAAATTTTCCAAACTTTTATTCTCTTCTTCCCTTTTAGACATAAGTTACAATATCAAACCATCTCTTTGTGAACACATATAATGGAACGCTTTCAGAATAAGCGTTCTTATTTCAGAATAAGGTCACATCTTGAATGCCTTGCTGCTTAGAAATGTCTTCCATCAGATACCCTAAATCATCTCTCTCAAGTTCAAAGTTCCACAGATCTCTAGGGCAGGGGCAAAATGCTGCCAGCCTCTTTGCTAAAGCATAGGAAGAATGTCCTTTTCTCTAATTCCCAATATGTTCCTCATCTCCATCCAAGACCACCTCAGTCTGGACTTCATTGTCCATATCACTATCAGGATTTTGGTCAAAACCATTCAACAAATCTCTAGGAAGTTCCAAACCTTTCCATACCTTCCTGTCTTCTTTTGAGCCCTCCAAACTGTTCCAACCTCTGTCTGTTATCCAGTTCCAAAGTCACTTCCACATTTTCTTATTACCTGTACCCAACTCCTACTACCAATTTTCTGTGTTAGTCCGTTGTCACACTGCTATAAAGATACTATCTGAGAATGGGTAATTTATAAAGGAAGGAGGTTTAATTGACTCACAGTTCCACATGGCTCAGGAAACTTACAATCATGGTGGAAGGCAAAGGAGAAGCAAGCACTTTCTTCAAAAGATGGCAGGAGAGAGAGAGAGCACGCAAGGGAAATGCCAGACACTTATTAGCAACAAGATCTCGTGAGAACTCCCTCATTATCATGAGAACAGCATGGGGGAAACTGCCCCCATGATCCAATCACCTTCCATCATTTCCCTCCCTCAGCAAGTGGGGATTACAATTTAAGCTAAGATTTTGGTGGGGACACGGAACGAAACCATAGTAGTCTGCTAGTCTCAACGTAACACATTCTACATCACCTCCCCTATTACATTGCAATGGTCCATTTACCTGTTTGTATCTTCTACTAAAAATGTGAGCAACTTATGGGCAAAAGACTATGTCTTGTTCACTCCACTGTTTACACAATTTACACATATTCTTCATAGAAACCAGAGAAAATAGTTATTTAAAGATGCTTTTTGCCTGTGGAGGTCATATATATGAATATAAAATGCATATAGGGAATGGCCATTCTCTGAAAACTGGCCTTGGGGACATAGCTCTAAGCCAATGGGAGTGCAGAATGTGTTGTGGCTTCTCTCCAGACCCCCAGAGCTTCAATCTCTGTCAATTCTAAAGGCACTTGTGGGCTCTATGCATGTGGCACTCCTTGTCTGTTTCTCGAACCCCCAAGTGAAGTAGTACTCACAAACACAGCTGCTGCTTCTTTAGACATTGTTGATCTCTCATTCTCTATGAAGCTGTGAATAAATCAAAGACTTGTCTTGCTGTGTGCTACAGAATCACCAATGCAACATAATAAAGCTTAAGTGGGCAGCATCAAGGCCACTGGAAAATATTCTTGAGCCTGCTCACCTCTATTACACTCCAACTCATCCTATGAAACCATATAAAAATTCTAACACATTAACATTCCTAGTTTATGCCCACAATTCTCAGAACTCTCACTTGGGGCCTTTGGCTAATGCACAATTGTTTGAACAATAAAAATTGATTTTTTTAGTTCACAATAGAGTTTTGTGTGAGCAAGTGCATGTGTTTTTCATTCAAACATAAATAGCCCCACTTGGTTGTGAATGAAATCAGTGTTTATTGTACTAATAGTTCACAAAATGAATTAAACATACCTAGAGTTGAACAAGCTTTATTCCTGCCTTCAACCACAATGTCTCTCCTTTCTCAACCTCTATCTCAAAAGGATACTTAAAAATAAATTCTGGAATCATAAGAAATAAGAGTGAGCAATATAGGTGTATCTATTGTGACCTTAGTAAACATGAATAATACCTCGTTAGACATTAAATCACCAGTCTTTATTTCTCTGCCTGTGAACTGGTTTCATATTACACTCAATACTTCTACGGGAAGTTATAGGAAAGGGAATGCTGCATCTGGTACCTTTGTTTTCTTTCTTGAAAACCTCAACCTTCTCAATAATAGAGGTCCCCTTCCAGCTGTGATATTTTATGACTAATCTTTACAGTTTATAATTGTAATGTTCCTCATGTATTACATGATTCCTGTGTGCCAGGTGCGCTCATTCTCCTAACAACTCCACTGAGTAGTTATTGTCCCCATTCTAAGGAAGCGGGACCCGAGTCTTAACCAGGTGAAGTCCTGTGTCCAAAGTCACAGCTGCTAAATGGAGAAGCCTGGGCTGGGCTAGCATCCAGTACTTTGTCTTTCAGCAAAATGACTAGCAAGAGCAAACAACAAAAATCATCCCCAGCACTGTTGGATTGTTTTTCATTTAAAAAAAAAAAAAATGCATAAACAAATAAGCTGCTAGATTATTTTTTCAAGTTCCTATTTGTCTTAGACTCCATGTTTCTTGAGTATTTAACCCTACTCTCAGGTAAATGTTCAAGAAAAAGCTGCCTTGGCCAGGATCCCGACATCCTACACAAAATAGGATCATGGGGAACTGGGTGTTGGGAGAGGCCTTGGTGTGAACCTTAAGGTAGGAAAGTTGGAGAAATTCAAAGATCAGGAATGTGGAGTACAGGGTTTCAGGCATAAAGGTTGAACAGAGACACCCATTCCCACTGTCTCCCATTCCCCAAACACAAATCTCTCGAGGCCGCAAAGCACTGATATGTTGTCATGACAAGTTACACCTCTGAAAATCACAAAGTACAATAAATTTGTCTTGCATGAATTTTCTACTCATGTCTTCATCAGTAATGCAGTTGGCCACCAAAGGAATGGAGAACATTGAGCCATGACTAGATAGTGAGGAGATGCTAGTAAAATAGTAGCAAAGCATATAATTCCCCAGTCAAATGGAAGTAAAAATAGTAATTAAGTCCAACTAAGTTAACACAAAACATGTTTCTAATGTGCATATTGATCAGTAATACAGACCCTGTCTTGGTATCCAAGGCTGAAGGTAGGGTTAAAAAAACAAAACAAAACTGGAGTATGTTCTTTCTTTCCAAGTCTTTGCTTTTCCATGCCTCAAAGCAAGAGAGGGGTGCACTCTCTTCCACTCAGTGGGTGGGAAGGCAAGTATAGCTGATGGGTTTCCAGGTCACTCCTTAGCAACATTAATGGGATGAAATATTTTCTCACCCAAGATCACGGTAAGTGTCCAAATCTGAAGGGCAGCCAGATGCAGTGGGTAGTTCCAGCTACTCAGGAGGCTGAGGCAGGATGATTGGTTGAGGCCAGGAGTTCAAGGCTGTAGTGCACTATGATTGCACCTGTGAATAGCCACTGCACTCCAGCCTGAGCAACATAGTGAGACTTTGTCTCAAAAAAATCTGAAGGGCAAGAATTGCTGACTGGGAGGACCAGGCATAAGTTGCCAAAAGCAGAGACTAGGGGATGATGGGGATGGAGGCATCGCTAAGGGATAGGGCCAGAAGCTGGCATGGGGTCCTATGGAGTTGATCATCTGTGAACTAAGATTAAAGAGTTTGGGAGTCAACAAGGAGGGTCTGGGTCATCCTCAAAAACAGTATCTGCTCTTTGAGACCCCAAAGCACCAACAACTAGACAGAGCAAAGGGAAGAGGCAACATCAGAGGACCTGTGGAATCAATGCTGGAGGGACTCAGGATCCATCATCATGATAGGTGACATTTAGTGTGTACTTACTTCCTGTCACCTTGTGCTACATGCTCCAAAAGCATCGTCTCATTTAAGCATTGTAAACCCTATAAAGGGAAGCTGACCACAGAGCCCAGGCTTTGAACCACTCCACTTTACTGCTATCTGAAGAACTTCATGCCTCCCTGAGTCCCAGACACATCCTTCTTAAATGGTAGCTCACAGACTGTTCTGAACAAAAGAAGTGACTAATTCTTGAATCTCCTTTAGCTATTACAGCAAATCATTGTACAGATGCTGTACTCTGCAGAGGCGCCAGCACTCTAATTGTCCCGTGGAAGGATAATCAATGCCAGCTGCCAGCTAGAGAAATGCAAAATCTCCACTGAGGAACCGAGAGTCCCTGCTGAGTAACCGAGAGCCGCTGCTGAGACTGACTGGAAGTGAGTTCAAGGAAATCTTTTTAGTGTTCAAAGTAAGTTCAGACCAGGTGCAGTGGCTCATGCCTGTAATCTCAGCACTTTGGGAGGCCGAGGCGGGTGGATCACCTAAGGTCAGGAGTTGGAGACTAGCCTGATCCACACGGAGAAACCCCGTCTCTACCAAAAATACAAAATTAGCCAGGTGTGGTGGCGCATGCCTGTAATCTCAGCTACTCGGGAGGCTGAGGCAGGAGAATTGCTTGAACCCAGTAGGCAGAGGTTGTGCTGGGCTAAGATCGTGCTATTGCACTCCAGCCTGTGCAACAAGAGTGAAACTCCGTCTCAATAAATAAATAAATAAATAAATAAATAAATTCAAATCAGAAAGCATGGAAGGGTGGAATCAAAATCCAAGATGAGCATTTGTTGCAGTGTCCTCAAAATACCCCATCTTCCAGATTAAGGACACCCTGGAAAGGTAACAAATATGCTCATGTGTTCTTAGGAATCTGATCTCCTACAGAGAAAAGTTTTCCTCAGTCAGGAGCTTCTTGCTTCATTTGTTCACTAGCATCTCTCACTTTTCAGCATTGTTCTTGTTCTCTCTCCCCTTTTTCTGAAGATTTTCTACCACCCCAAAACTTGTTCTCCAGCATTCCCCAGGGTCCAAGAAAGTACCCAGGATGCTAGCCTGCATTCCAGTTCTTCCAAAATAAAACTCCTGTGAGCCACTATTTTAGATTGGATTCCCTAGAAACAGAGCCTGAGACAAGGATTCTTGTAGATGTAACTTATTGAAGAAGAAGGGTTCTCAAAAGAGAAATGAGACAAGCAGGATGAGGCAGAGAAAGGGGCTAAGCAAGTGTGCCATCTTGGCAGGACCCTGGCTACAGCCTGGTCTCATGAGAATGCTGGAAAAGAACGTACCACAGAGCCCATCCCTCTGTGGGGAAAGGGGACCAGCCTTTTGTCCTCCATATCAGTCAGTTGTTGGCTGTGCCCTAAGGGGTAGTGTATGGGAAGGGGCATAACCCCCCCAGGTAGGCAGCCTGTATGTGCTAGGAAAGGGATGGCTCTGGCTTGACTGCTTTCCATTTTCATAGTTGTATTCATCTTGTACTTTGTTCCCAGATGGGATTTCATACTTTAGATTGCCCACTTCGGGCTGTTTTCTAAAGAGAGTGAAAATCTTGCTTCAGTGGCTCAAGAATATAGCATTTCTCAGTAATCTGTCAAACTATTTACTTGGGTTATGTTTGGGGTGTTTTTTTTAAAATCTATTTTTAAAATTGTAGGGAGAGCCACCAAGTCTCTCCTGACTTGCAGCATTGCACAACACATGAAAGTCTCTTTGTAATCCCTTTTGCATTTTGAATTACGTCTGTCCCCTCACAAGGTGTCATTTGTTCTGCCTCCTCTAGTTCTGACACCAATGTAAATGAGATCTATTTATGGAGATGGCAGAGAGATAGCAGCCATGCAATCTTTACCTTTCCTTATTTGCTACAGGAATGAAGCCGATTGTCATCCAGTTCGCAGATGGCACATGCTTCAAGCTCAGAGGATGAAAGGACTGAGGGATATTTCAACATTGATTTAGAGGCAGGAAGGAAAGGGCAATGAGTTATCTGGGTCCAAGAAGATATCCCAAGAAAAACGGAGTTACTTGGATGTTTGGTTTAAGAGGCAGAAGTCAAGTATCAAGTTGAACTAACTCATCATGTAGCCCCCAGCAGAACAGAATAGCTTAGAGCCTAAGCTCTGAAGTCTGAGTCTCAGGGAGTCTGAGAGTTCTGAGTCCAAATCCTGGCCTCTCCACTCTTAAGGCTGTATGTGATTCATGGTGTGATCCTGGGAAAACTACTCAGTCTCTAAAACTCATTCCTCTTCTGGGAAATGGTGATAAAAGTACATACTTCTCCGGGGTAATCCAAGAATTAAGTGAGAACATAAATCTGTGCAGCTTAGCAAAACCCTTGGTACCTGGTAACTCTATTTGTTCTTTTCATTGCAAAAACAGTAAATTGCTCATGTGGGTTAAGCATTAAAAATGGAAATGTAAAAGTAGGCTACACAGCTCATAAAGCCCAAGAGGAGGATTATCATCAGGCCTCAGGAAGAGACTAGAGCCTCTGTGTTAGTTCAATTCCTCCTGATGCAGATGCCAAGATGGGATTACCTGTATAAGAGTTTAATTGGAGGAACTAACCATAAAGGGAGTAGGGGAAGGAGCTGGGGAAGACAAAAAGAGCCTGCAGATCATGGTGCAGGTCTGACTCCTGTGGAGGAGAGAGGGAAGGAAGCAGGGTTGGGCAAGGAAGAACCCTGGACTGCAGCTCAGCTGGAGAACATCCCAGGCAGGCCCACAAGACACCTTAGAACCAAAGTTTCTGGGTTGAAGAGTCCCGTGTCTTGCAGGAATGGACCTGTAACTCATCCTGCTCTGCAAGGTTATTATTGGGGAGTAGCCCACTGGGGAGCTTTGGAACTGATGTGGTGGTGGGTCCAGCTAGTCAAAAAGTAACTGGCTCTCCCTCTGAGCCCCAATTCCTATTTTACGGGACAAGAGGCTAATTGGCCACATTTGGGTCATGTTCATCGCTGACCAGGGAGGGCAGGGTCATAGATATTCATTATCACGGATTGGAGTGGTGGAGTAATTTCCAGAAAAGTGACAGAAAATGCAGAGACCAGTACCAACAGACAACTCAACAGGAAAATATTCAATGAAAGGTGCCAATATTACTCATGGTGTCACTTTAAAATAGTTCCCAGCATAGACAGTGTGACATTATGAAATTGACAACTAGTATAAACATCAACCCTGTAAGCATTCAACTGCCCTAACAGAAGTCCCACACTTTCAATACGGCCAGCTGGCAATACATCAGAAACACCACCCTTTAGAGGAGACAACTGCGTGTGCTTCAGCAATCCATCTAGCAATCAGTGCCCAAGACCTTATTAATTAGCAAAGAGAATGTCAGAAATAGGCTTTTATTATGAAAACAGTGACTTGCTAACTAGCAATGATAAATGCTAAAAATGGGCTTTAACTGATAAAAATTACAGGTATTTAAAATATATGGATTGGCCGAAATCCTTAGAGACATATCTCTTTATTGCTTGCATAGGATATAAGAGCCCAGTTATGCGGTCACCTGCACCCTTAGGAATGGTGCTTTAGTTCTCATCCCTAAATGGTCCTGTGCCCAGCCCCTGATTGGGAAGATTCTGGTTTTCTGAGTGGTCCAGGACTTTAGTGACTTCACAGAACAGGATGTGAACTGATGAGTGCTTGCTGATGTATGTTCTGTTCCATAAATAACTGTCCATGTGGCAGGATTTGGTCTCACTTCCACATCACACAATAGTCAGCTTTTGGAAAAGCCTTAGGCCCCACCCACCTCATGGTTTCTTTGGCATCTGTTTTTATCATCCCCAAAAGAACTTTAGGTTTGGAATGTGACTAGACTGAGTTAGATCAGGTTGCAATGGTAATGAGAAAGCCATTAAGTCACTGGTTCTTCCATGAAGCTCCCAAATCCCTGTGTCCCATCTGAAAAGAGTTTGGGTGCTCTAAATGTAAACACCTCAGCTGTCACTCTGCTTGGTGATGTAAGAGGTTTTTTGTTTGTTTTTCAAATACATGACTCTCCTCCCCAGATTGTATTAGATGAGAATGTTCTACCCTTCACGTCCTGCCCATAATACACGCTCACCACAATTTCTTGAATAAATGAATGAATGTCTGAAAAAATGTGCAACATCATTCTACCCTCCTGTGCAGTTCTAAGGAGTAGGCAAATTCCCTGTGGTTTTGTAGCCCTCTCCAGCTTAGGCTGACCTTGTTTCCACCTTCTTCCCTCTCCCAGAGGCCCTCTCCTGACCTAGGTCAGCACTGCACTCCCTTCATATTAGCAGAACCGACAGAGCTAGTGCCTCACACAGAAAAATATGTGACCTTTCAAAATCTAACAATAGCATAACAATAATAGTCAATCTCCAGAGTCCCCCAACTTTCTTCCCAACTACCGTGACATTGTATTAAGGTGGCAGCCACAACAGAAAAAAGGAAAAGGATGTTGGACTGGAAAAAACTATACAGTATGTATCCTACCTTGCAAATATGGAGATGGCAGCCCCTATCCCCCAACACAGGACTTGGCTCAGCACAGGACTTGCCTTGTTCAGCACAGGACTTGGCTTCACTTAACATAACACTAAACACTCACTAAGTTTTCCATTATTCATTTGCCAGTTTGTAGCTTTTTCTGGTCTCCTTGATTCTCATCCCTGAATTGCATGTTTTTAAATCCATGTTAGCATCACTACAGAGGATCTAAAAACCAAGATAAAGGAATGGAAGGAGAAAGGTGTGTTAAGTCAATGTAGCCTTAAATCGAGGTAGTGTTTGGGCCTGCAGAGGAAGCTCAACTGAGAGCTGGTGATGGGGAGTGGACTTCCAATCAATTGCATTGGGCCTGTTTCCCATTATAGCAAATAATCGAGAGCTGTCTGTAGAGGCATCAAAATTTCTGCTTCAGCATGATCCAGCATAGTGGCAATGATGAGGGCAGACATAGTCACTGTTCACTATCTTTGACATAGTTCAGACATTAAATATCTCAATTTTTAAGCTATAAAATGAGAATTAGAATAATTCTTTTAATTAACTTCCGGGATTGTTATAAAATAAAAGCATGAACACAGACACCTTTGTTAATCATACACACAGGGCCATCCCACTAAGGGATGATCATTAGAATTATTTTTCCTCAATAATACCTACCATCAACATGTGAATCATTCTCCAAGTCTGTGGGCTAGCTAAGGAGTAGTAACTAGTTTCCTTTAAATATACATGGAAAAGATTTTAATCCATACCACCCACTCAGGAGAAAAAGTCTCTAAAAACATCAGGCCAAATGAAAACTTCACTTCTGAGGATTATATTTAAATGCATAAACTAGTGCAGGAAATAGACAGTCATCTTTGCTTCAAAACAAGAAAGGTTTCCAGCGTCTCTGTATGTTTTCATCCTTCCCTATCTTATCTTACCTTCTCTTAGTTTTCTAGGGTCAGAAATCAACTTTCTTTTTTAATCCCACAGTCTTTAGACTTGAGCCTGCTGTTTTAGGTGTGCCATTGTATCCTGCCATGTGCAGTACAAAGTGTGGGAAGGGGATAGAACGTTCTTTCTCATCAGATGCCACACATTCAGAAAGAGAAGATAAAACCCTTAATTTCTCCCACTAATGACTGAATTGTTATGCTGAAAATGTATATGTTGAAGCCTTATGTGATGGTATTTTGAGATGGGGTCTTTGGGTCATGAGGGTTGATAAAAGAAAAACTTCAGCTGAATTAAGTTTAAATTTAATTGAGCAATGAACAACGTGTGTATCAGGCAGTCCCCAGAATCACAGCAGATTCACAGAGACTCCAGCACAGCCATGTGATGGAAGAGGATTGATAGACAAAAAAAAAAGGGAAATGACATACAGAAATGGGGAGTGAGGTACAGAATGGCTGGATTGGTTACACTCGGCATTTGCCTTATTTGAACACAGTTTCAACACTCGGCAGTATTTATGAATGGTTGAAGTATGGCTGCTGGGATTGCCCAAGACTCACTTATTGTTACAGGCTCATACTCCTAAATTAGGTTTTCAGTCTTGCCTACCTATTAAGCTAGGTTGCAATTTGTCCACAAGGACTCAAATATAGAAGTATGGAGTCCTTCTCAGGCCATATTTAGTTCACTTTAAATAAACCACTCACTTTAACTCTCGAGGGTGGAGCCCTCAAGATGGACTGTTAGTGCCCTTGTAAGAAGAGACCAAAGAGTTTGCATTTGGGTGCTGGCTCTCTTGCTCTCTCTCCGTTACGCTGTCTTTCCCTCTCTCCCATGTGAGGATATGGTGAAAAGCAGCTGTCTATGAGCCAGAGTCCTGATATTACACTTCTAACCTCCAGACTGTAAGAAAATAAATTTCTGCTGTTGAAGTCACCCAGTCTAAGGTATGTTGTTATAGAAACCCAAGCTGACTGAGACACGCTCAAGCAGTAAAACAACAGGTGGATTTCACAGTAAAAGGTAAACTATAAACAAAAAATGTTCTTGCAACAAAGGACAATTTTGGGTGAGTGCAAATTACTCTGCTTTCAGCCAGAGAAGCCAGTCCAGAGTGTGGCCCCAGGAAGGTCCCTATACACCCCTTGTCTGGCTCTGTAAGCCAAGTGGGAGCATTGTAACAAGCTGAGAGAAAGGAACGTTAGGACCCTCAAATCTTCTTAGGATCCAAACTTTAATAAGTATCAATTGTTCCTTTCTCATATGTATTAGTCCTGGTGAGTTAGATTATGCTGCAAAAACAAACAAGCCTCCAATTTTATTTCCACTTATGCTACATGTTCATTGAGGACAGCTGGGGACTGTGCTCTGTGTCCCCACTTTAGGACCCAACCTGGCAGTCCCTATGTGGAACAGTGCCCATTGCTGTGAAAGAAGTACAACGAAAACGTGGCAAATGATGCATTGGCTCTAAAAACCTCCACCTCAAAGTGGCACACATCACTTCTGCTCAAATTTTGTTACCAGAAGTGAGTCGCATGCCTACACTTAACTCAAGGGGGAAGGGAAGGCAACTCTACCATGTGCCAACTGGAGAACTGGAAATATTTAGTGAGCAGTTTATTGTCTACTACATAGTGCTTAGAGGTGAAGAGAGCATCAAGAGAGGGGTTTTTAATTGTTTTTTCTTTTCCTAATTACTTTCTTCCTATATCTTCCAGATATCCCCACCAGTCAAAATAATTTGCCTCCTAGAAGTATTTAAAATTCTGATATTTCAGATTTTTCAGGACTCAAGAGGTCCTATTTTCTTTTAATGCCCAAATGACACTAGACCCAGCCCCCATTCTACTTGACCTCAGGAGGTGCCACCTCTCACAGGAACTCTGCCCCAGGCGTGTCATTGCATAGCCCCGGTTCATGCTTTCCGATCATCTGGCTCTTGAGCACTGCTCCAGATTGGGGAGAAGTAGAAGGGATGGGACTTATGAAGTAAAACATTCCAGAAAAGTGGCATTGAGTAAGAAGAACATTTAGGAAGAAAATCACTGATCCATAATAGTTTTTTAGGAATGCAGAGAAAAAATCAAGGATATATAAAATTATCTTAAACCAAGGAGGAGAGGTAGTAGCATTGAATGTGGATGAGACTGCACTTAGCATTTGCATTTTGTATCCATCAAGATGCAATGGATTGGGAGTTCTGGTTCCTGCATAGGATGCTGAAAGCTGGAAAGAGCTTTGATAACACACCAGCAACAAGAAAAATCCAGATAATAGAAAATTACAATTTGTAAAACTCATCAGAGAGCCAAGGCTACAGGCAAACAAGTCTAAGGAAAGACAGGTATCTCCAAGAAGAGATGAAATGTGGGCACAAACTCACTTGTGGCAGAACATGGAAGGGAGGAAAGCCAAGCACCATACAAGTAACAAGAACTCAGTTGAAATTTTTCATGAATTGCTACAGGCTAATGCTAGCGTCAAAGAAGAGAAACCCTGGGAACTGAAGACACAAGGGGACTTTGCAGGTTGTTCAAGCACAGAGAAGGGCAGGATGGGAGATGTGAGAGGGCTTCCTCTGGTAGTGAATATCACCCCTTCCAGAACCCTTCTCCCCTATGAAACAAAAGACTTTAGCTCCCTGGAGTAAGGGGAGTAAACCTGTAGCCTCCAGGGCACAGAAAAAGATCCACAGTGTCTGAAGGAAGGAGAAAGAAAGAAAAACATCTATCCTGGGGAAGGATTGGGAAACTATCATAGCACAGAATGTTAGAGAGCTCCTACAATTGAGGAAGGAGAAGGATGACTGAAAAGCCCTGCCTGCGAAACCCACAGGCGCAGGGCTGCCCGATTCTGAGACGGGGCCATGATAATGGAAAATGTACTCCCACCTCCCACCCCGAGGCTAGCAAACACAGAGTAATAAGAAACAGTAAGTTAATGCTGTGTGAAGAGCAAGAGCACAGAGAGAGACTACTTTCTGGAGTAGGCAGACAGAAATATTGAGAAAAGCCCTCCAGCAACCCAGTCCTCATCCTAAGGGTAATGTAATGCTATTACAGTAGAAGACGGGGGTGAACTGACAGCAACCACAGCAACAAAAAAGCCCAAATCCAGCTCAACTCCAGATCAATTCATCTTCATTCCCAGCCGCCCCCCACCAAACACATTTTAGTAGCCAATCAGAAGAGCCATGTTCATTTCTAGGCATAAATACATTTACTTCAGTTTCTAACATCTCACAAAGTATCCACATTCAATCAAAAATTAAGAGATACACATGAAAGGAAAGGAAGAAAAACATTACCCTAAAACCAAAATTAGACAAAAACATTGCAAAGTAAGAAAACTACAGGCCAATATCCTTCGTTAATGTCGATGCATTAATCAACATTAATGCATAGAAAATGCATAATGTCGATGCATAGAAAATGACAGCAAATAAAATTCAGCAATAATAAAAAAAATCATGAAATAGTTGGCATCATCCTAGAAATACAAGGCTGGTTCAACATTCAAAAATCAAATATAATGCCTGATATCACCTGACTAAAGAAGAAGAACCAAATGATCAGATCAATAGGCGCAGAAAAATCATTTGACAGAATTCAACATCTTTTCATGACAAAAACTCTCAGCAAACTAAGAATAGAACCTCACCCCCCAAAAAAGGCATCTACAAAAATTCTACAGGTATCATCATATTTAACAGTTGAAAGACTGAATGTTTTTCCCCCAAAATGGGACAAGAAAGACATATCTACTCATTACTCTTATTTAATATTGTCTATATTCTAGCCCAGGCAATAAGAGAAGAAAAATAAATAAAAGACAAATAGAATGGGAAAGAAGAAATAAAACAATCTCTATTAACAGACAATATGTTTGTCTTTGTAGAAAAACCCAAACAATTTACCAAAAGAAGCTTCTGGAACTAACTAATGTACACAAAAAGCTCATAGAACTAATGAGTAAAATTAGTAGAATACAAAACCAATAAAAAACAGTCAATCATATTACCTATACAGGCAGTGAACAATTGGAATTTAGAATTTTTTTTAAAAAAAACCATTTACAATAGCACAAAAAATGAAGCACGTAGGTATGAATTCAAAAAAATATACATAGTATCTGTATACTGAGAACATTGATGAAAGACCTCTGATGAAATACATCAAAGAAGATCTAAATAAATGGAAAGATCCACCATATTCATGGATAGGAAGATTGAATATTGTTGAAAAGTCAGTTCTCTCTAACTGACTCAAGGCAATCTCAGTCAAAAAGTTCTTGCTTAGATATCAAGTCAATCCTAAAATTTACATGGAAAGACAAAGTAACTAGACTAACAAAAGCAATGATTAAAATGAAGAACAAAGTTCAAGAACTCATGCTACTCAATTTCAAAATTTACTATAAAAGCTACTGTAATCAAGAAAGTGTACACTTGACAAAAGGATAGACACATTAATAGAAAGACTAGAAACTGAACCACACAAACACAATTAACTTATTTTTGACAAAGTTTAGAAGGTCACTCAATGAAGAAAGAATAGAATTTAATTTTTTTTTTTTTTTAGATGGAGTCTCTCTCTGTCACCCAGACCAGAGTGCAGTGGTGCAATCTCGGCTCACTGCAACCTCCGACTCCTGGGTTCAAGTGATTCTCCTGTCTCAGCCTCGTGAGTAGCTGGCACTACAGGCATGTGCCACCAAACCTGGCTAATTTTTATATTTTTAGTAGAGATGGGGTTTCACCACATTGGCCAGGCTGGTCTCGGACTCCTGACCTCATGATCTCCCTGCCTTGGTCTCCCAAAGTGCTAGGATTATAGGTGTGAGTCACACCACACCTGGCCAGAATAGACTTTTCAATAAATGGTACTGGATTAATTGGACATCCATAGGCAAAAAACAAAAAAATTGAACCTTAACAACTCAAACCACCTCACACCTTATACTAAAATTGACTCAAAATGAATCACAGAACTAAATGTAAAACTTAAAACTATAACACTTCTAGAAGAAATAATAGGTAAAAATATGTAGTACTTCGAGTTTGCTGATGACTTTTTCAATATGTATGACATAAAAAGCATGATCGATTTAAAAAAGTGATTGTTTGCGATTTCTCAGAATTAAACAGTGTGGATGAGACACTTAAAAGAATGAAAAGACAAGCCATAGACTTGGAGGAAGATATCTGAAAAATCACACCTCTGATAAAGAACTTGTATCTAGAATATATAAAGAATTCTCAAAGCAAAGAAGTCTCAAAACACTAGGACAACAACCCAATTTTACAAGGGGGTGGCAATATTTACATAACCATAGAAGGTATAAAAATAGCAAATAAGCATATGAAAAAATACTCACATATTAGTTATTAGAGAAAAGCAAATTAAAACCACAATGACTACTACCACATACTTATTAGAAGGGCTACTATAAATTTTTTAAATGATAGTATCAAGTTTTAGTGAAGTGGCCACTGCAACTCTTGTTCATCGCTGGGGGGAATGCAAAATCATACGGCTACCGGGGAAGAAAAAGAGTTTGGCAGTTTCTTGTAAAGATAAACATATTCACCGAGTCTCACATTCCTCGGTATTTGCCCAAGGGAAGTGGAACTTATGTCCACATAATAACTTACACATGAATGTTTACAGCAGTTTTATTGATAATCACCAGAAACTAGAAACATCTCAAATATCTTTTA
The DNA here is from genome assembly GCF_003255815.1 of Theropithecus gelada. Lineage (NCBI taxonomy): Eukaryota > Metazoa > Chordata > Mammalia > Primates > Cercopithecidae > Theropithecus > Theropithecus gelada. The sequence goes on from NC_037670.1 coordinate 88,722,032, forward strand.
ACTGATGAGTAGATGAACAAACTGCTGTACATCCACACTATTCAGCAACAGAAAGGAATGTACTATGGATACCCACAAAAGCATGGGTTAATCTCAGCTGCATTATGCTGCATAAAAGAAGCCAGGTTCAAAACGCTACACGCTGTGTGACATCCTTCTCCTTCCTCAATGGTAGGAGCTCGCCAGACTCAAATTACTACATATTTTTACCTATTATTTCTTCTAGAAGTTTTATTTTAAAAAAAAAACAAAACTATATGGCATTTTTTAAAAAGCAAAACTATAGGGACAAAAAAATCAGATTAGTGAATGCCAGGGGTTAGAGATAGAGTTAGAGGTGGTCTACAAAAAAAGTTGAGCAGGAGAAATTTTTGGAGCAATAGAACTGTTCTATATCTTGATTGTGGTAGTCATTACATGACTATAAGCATTTGTCAAACTCATTGCACTGTACTCTAACAAGATTTTACTGCATGAAGTTAGACCTCAACAAACCTGATTTTTTAATGCTATGAATTGAGATTTAGAGTAATTGCATCTTTGACTTGCATATCTGATAGGAGACAAGAGGAGAGGATGTTTTTTGGTGGGGAGTGGTTGCAGTTTAAGCACTGGAGGCCAATTCATAAATTTCTTTTCTTTCCTTAAAAGAGAATTCAGGCAACCATGCTTTTCAAGGCAACATCTCCACAACAACCACTGAATGTTACCTTTCCTTACACTATTTTGAAAGATGTGCTACTTTAGAAATAAGCAAGCCACCCTCTATAATAGCAATCATTTTTAAAAACTGACTTGTTATTTTTATTTTGTTTTTGATTTTTCATTGACACATAATAATTATACATATTTATGACACATAATAATTATACATATTACAGTGTGATGTTTTGACACATGTATACTTCGTGTAATGATCAAACCATGGTATTTAGCATATTCATCACCTCAAATATTTATAATTTCTTTGGATTCTATATAATTTCTTGGACATAATTTGTAACAAATAGTACAGCTTTTCTCAAGGAAATTATATGATTGAGATTAAAATTCACTCAGGTATCCATGGCCATAACAAAGCAAAGATGATACTTTTTATGATGAAAACATCAATTAGGAAATATTAAGTTTCCAAGGGAAATTATATCAGCTGACTTCCTGTGCTGTATTTCTGTCATACAGAGCAGAGGTCCCCAACCCCTGGGTCACAGACAACCTGTTAGGGACCAGGCTGCACAGCAGGAGGTGAGCGGCGGGCAAGCCAATGAAGCTTCATCTGTATTTACAGCCACTATCTATTACCGTCTGAGCTCCATCTCCTGTCAGATCACATAGATTCTCATAGGAGTGCAAACCCTACTGTGAACTGCACATGTGAGATCTAGGCTACATGCTCCTTATGAGAATCTAATCCCTGATCATCTGTCACTGTCTCCTACCGGCCCTAGATAGGACCGTCTAGTTGCAGGAAAACAAACTCAGGGCTTCCATTGATTCTATATTATGATGAGTTGTATATTTCATTATATATTGTAATGTAATAATAATAGAAATAAAGTGCATACTAAATGTAATGCACTTGAATCATCCCCAGACCATTCTCACCCCCCACACCCCAGTCCATGGAAAAACTGTCTTCCATGAAACCAGTCTCTGGTGCTAAAAAGATTGGGGACTGCTGATATAGAGAAAGACTTAGAGAATTTCCTTAAAAACTGAACACTCTTTAAATGCATAAAGTTTTAAACATTTATTCACTTGTGAAAGTGAAGTGGCCATTTTAAAGATGAATTCTCCATTTCGGCTTCCATGTGAGGACAGGTTATAGCAGATACTCTATTTTCCCATATAGCTCCTGCGTGTGAATTAGAAAGAGAAGCCCTTTCCTTCACGCAAACATAGTTGACCCTGGGATACCCCAATCGGCCTGCGGAGAGGGGACTGAGCTTTCAGATTCAGGCCCCCCCGACTCAGCTGGGGGCCCTTTGGCATGACACAGTTATACATGTTAGTCCTGTTGCCACTACAGAAATGGAAATCTTCAGTTTGGAAAGAAGAAAACTGAGTCAATAACATAATGAATACAATCATATGAGTGGGTGAGAAATGGCCTCAGATCAGTTCTGGTCCTTCAACAGTAGAATCAAGCCATGTTCCTTGACGCCTCAGAGAGATCTTTTTCAGAAAAATTTTTAAAAAGCATTATCCTAATCACACAACAGGTATATCAAGAGCTGGTTCTGGCAGGAAAGAGAATTTGGATCTAGATGAAATGAAATTATGGATGATCCAGAAAAACTGAAGAAGTTTAAGATACAGACATTATGTGTGACTGAGACATTTTCCATTATTTGATAACCCAAATATTCTCTCTTGTCTCTAAAAATCTTGCAATTTAGCTATAGTTCTGTTTGGTTGAGTGAGCTCACACTGCCCCCTGTAAATTAGTGTGAATGTCTTTCCCATAGTGAAAAGAATGTTTTTTCTTTCACTCATAATCAATGGTTCAAAGTAGACAGCTGGGTTCTGGCTAGGTATTGCTTATTAACCACATGTGTAGATGATTGCAGCCGCCCACTTGTAATCACTTGCAAACCTCTAAGTTATCTATTGTGGAAGACAAAGGGAACCATGGGAACTTCACAGAAGGAGCTGACAGTCTCCCTCAGGTCCTGGACTCGTGTGCTATTCAGTCTGATCTCAGAGCAGAGCAGTTCCAACCTCCTAGAGCCACTTACCAGATGTTTCTGATGGGATTGGGGACCCTGGGCCAGTAAGCAATTGCTTCACCAAGAGTCTTCTTCGGAGCCACTGCATGAGGAGTAAGAGACTGGATGCAGAAGCCAGGCCGCCTGGTTTGAATTCTGACTGCCATCGTGAGATCTGGGTGAAGTTATATAAAATCGTTTGTGTTCAGTTTCCTAATTTTAAAATGGAGGTATATAGTGCCTACGTCAAAAGACTGTTAGAAGGATTAAATGGGAAACAATGCTTTTACACTCTTTATAAAGTGCTGTTTGCGTAAGGCAGGGGGACAATTTGGTGTTGGGAAAGAACACACAACTTGGCAAAGAATCTGAGTTAGTGCCAAGATGGGAGCACTTATTAGCTTTGTGGTCTTCATCAAATTATTTACATTCTCTGAGACTTGGTGTCTTCATCTGCAAATGAATATACACCTTTATTTCCTACCTGTGGCACTGCAGCGTCAAATAAGAGAGTGTATATAAAAATATTGTCACCTGAAATCACCTTGTAAAAGTCATCAAAGTTTGATTTTCAGAAAATTGAAAATGAATCACACACATATAAAATGGATGTGTGTCAGAGACTGTATTTAATTCATTAATTAATGAAGCAATCACTATTAGTAAGTCTGGTCCGAAGAGCACTTGAGGAGCAGAGTATTTATAGATAATTTAATACATAGATGTCAGAAGAAAATTGCTGGGTTAGTTACAAAACTGGCAAAGATACTACAGTGCAATAAGTCATAACCTTTGGGATTATCTTTTCTACCTGGTAGATGTCATTTGTATTTCCAGTGGACAAAAAATATGCAAGTTAACACAGTATCTGGGATATAATCAAATAGTTAAGCAAACACTAGTTCATTCCCCTAGATAATTAAACCTTGAATGAGCCTCTCAGCAATGACATTGACAAGACATGCAAGTCATCTTTTTGCTTTGTTTCTGAATTCTGGATAATCATTCATAACCTCATTATTAATCAGAGCACTCCCAAGCTGGACAGACCCTTAGAAATCACATAGTCCAGGGATATTTGACACTGGGTGAATGTTAGGATCGCCTAATGTTAGTTTCTGTGCTGTATAACAAATTAACAGAAACATAGTCAACAATACTCATTGATTATCTCGCAGTTCTGTAGGTCAGAAGCCTAGGCATGGCCTGCAGGAGTTCTCTACTCAGGATCTCAGAAGGTTGAAATGAAGATCTTGGCCAGAACACTGGCACGCGGAGGCTTGATTAAGAGGGATCAAGCTCCCTCAGATGGCTGGAATTATTCATTTTCTTGTGATGGTTGAATTCGTGGCACCTTGTTTCCTCGAAGCCAGCAATGAAGAGAGAGTTTCTGCTGCCTTACGTCTCTGACTTCCTGGAAGGTTCAAATCTTCTTGGAAAGGTTACACTCATCGCACCCACCCAGGATAATCTCCTTTTTTATTAGCACAAAGGCAACCGATTAGGGACCTTAGTTATAGCGGCAAAACACTTTGATTTTTGCCATATAATATAATGAGAATGATATTCCATAACCTTTGCCATATTCTATTTGTTAGAAGCAGATCACAGGTTCTATACACACTCAGTGGGAGGGGATTCCACAGGGTGTGACTCATCAAGGGTCACCCTAGAGTGTGTCCTCCACACCTGGAGAGTTTAATAATACCTGGACCCCTGGAAGAAATTCTGATTCAAATGGTCTATGGTAGGAACCTAGGTGGTGTTCTGTAAAAAGCTCTCTCAGCTGATTCTAAAGTGGCAGGTAGTGGGAACCCCTCATCTGGTCCTTTGCTCTCAAGTCACCAGACTCCCACGCCCTAGTGGCCTTGCATTCTGTGACCTCAGGCAGAGTGGCTCATAAACACTTTTAAAAAACTAGCTGATGGTGATTTCAGCAAGATCAGATTCTTCGAAAGAGAACTGTGACTCTCTAGGCCACCCTGTGGTTTCAGCAAGATCAGATTCTTCGAAAGAGAACTGTGTCTGCAAACCACCCTGTGGATCCTGGAAACATGCCCAGTGAGAACCTTCAGTTCTTGGTCCAGCTCAGTGCTCCATTCCTTTTGCTGCAGTCTCCCCACTGTGCCAGATGTGGTGAAAACCTGCAGCAAGCCATGATGAAGTGTGTCTGTCACAGTGTACAAGCCATGATGAGGTGTGTCTGCCATGGTACACAAGCCATGATAAGTCGTGTCTGTCGTGATGGGCAAAGCAAGGTTGTTCACTAAGGAGAGATGCTGGAAATACCACAGAAACACAACACATCCATGCGGGCAGGGCAGGTGGCTGATTAAATGTAATCAACACACCTTCATAGTTCATAGCTGACTCCTTGTCTGTAATAGCAGACCTCACAGTGGTTTCGTAATTGGCATGGGATGGCCAGTCGTTTCATCTGTTTTGTTTTGGGCACCAAGCGGATCATGTGGAATCTGCCAAATTAAGAAGGTGGGAAGTCATTGCCCTCTTGGGGAACCCTGGGCCAGTGCCATTTGCACAAATGCCTCTACCCCAACCTCCCCAACCTGGCCTCTCAGCCATGATTCGCATTCATATTCAGGAAGATTCTGTGAAACAGAAATGGGAAAAATAGCAAAGAATTTTGCAGCTTACTTTAAACATACACATACACACACAAAGTCAGTGTGCTCTCTCTAGACAAATCTCTATGGAGAGGCCTCTTCAAGCGGGTTATTGATTTTCTAGGAAAAGACTCTACATCTTGTGTTTGCATTACCAATATCTCCAACTGAAGCTGACCAGGCTGCCTCCCCTCCTCCACAGAGGATGAGACCACATGTATCCAGTGTCTCTCACATTCAATACACACACGCGCGCACACACACACACACCCCCACCTTAGAGATTTGGCATTTATCATTGTGAAGAACTGTCCTACAAAATACAGAGGTTTTGAATACCTGTGATCCACACTCCCTAAATGCTAGTAGTAGCCCCAGTTGCTCTAAAACCTTCTGAGGTTCTCCAATGTCCCCCCAGAGAGGCTGTGCCACCCCAGAATGAAAACCACCAGCTGGATCCGTGTTGGGAATTTGCCCTCACTCTTCAGGGCAGTGGTTTTCAAACTTGAGTGCACAATGGAATCACCTAGGAAGATTTCAAAACCCCTTATCCCCAGGCACCACCAGCAGAGAGTAAGCTGGGTCTTTAGTTTTTTAAGCATTGAAAGGTTAAAAACTGCCGCAGATGATCCTAATGTGTAGCTGACGTCAACCTTCCCCATGGGTCTAGGACTCCGCGATGGCTGACGGGCCAGCATCTCTTCTGCCTGGTGTGCAGGCTGGCACAGCTCGAGCCAGCAGCTGCCTCGGAGTCAGGACCAACGTTCCGCTCAGTTCCCCAGTGTTCCCACACTGGATCTGACATCCACTTGGCTATTCTGCACCATGCCCCCTGCCTGACGAGTGATTTATGGATCAGCGAGAAGCTAACTGCTAAATGAAGCAGCCCCCAGCTCGTCCTCTCCAGGAGACACCGTAAAAAGGGAAATGGAAAGCCATGTATACACTGCTTGGGCAGAGAGATAGAGAAGCTCAGATCTCTGGCTTGGGAGCAGGAGTCCTGCCGACTGCCCGGGGCCTTCTGGAAAGGAGTCATCACCAACAATGTACTGGTGCCAGTTAAACGTCTCTAGGTAGACCTGCTTAATTATGGTGACATTTAGCAACCCCACACTGGGTTATTTAATGAATATCTCCTCCTTCATGGCTCCTAGGAGAATTCAGTCCTCTGTTCTCATTTATCTGGCTGGAATTTCCTGGGAAGCTAGTTTAGTAGGGCAAAAAAGATAAGTATTTGCCTCAGAAAAATATGTTTTGTTTTGTTTAAATCTTGTGAACTAATGGTCTTTTTGCTGTTATTATTGTTGTTTTAGGAAGTAGAAAAGCTTGGATTCTAAGGCAGTGAGCCAGCCTTTCAAGAAAACAGCTGAGAAAGCACACCTCTGGTTTGCTGCTAGCTCCAACTTCTTTCTTATTTTTAATCCATGCCAGAAATGCCAGAAAACAAGGTTGCAAGGGACACTCTGAATCTGCCAAGTTCCATGATGTTCTGTGGCTCCTACCGTGGCTGATTTCAATCTACCAACATTCAAACAGCTGGCTGTTTTATCCATTCCATCCTCAAACACGGACAGTTTTAAGTTCTCTAAGAGTCCCCATTTACATCTCCTGAAGCTGCCAGGATTTAAACACCAGAAACGCATGCTACAAACGGTTGGTGGTGTATCTGACAACAACTTGGGAAGACAGATGGTGAGAGACTCTAAGAGACCCTGGGAAACCTGGAAATAGAGAAAAGCCACATCGTTGCAGAGGAGAGACTCAAAGATAGGCATGGAGAGGGACGTATGGCTGCCATCACACAGAGCAGGGCACTAAGCTTCCAGAAGGCTTCCGGTTTCATTAGCCCTTTTCTTCTCATTAGAAGAAATCTAGGAAGTGTGAATAACACATTTAAACATCATTTAAAAGTGATCCAGGATCCAGGTGTGGTGGCTCACGCCTGTAATCCCAGCACTTTGGTAGGCTGAGGTAGGCGGATCACTTGAGGTCAGGAGTTCGAGACCAGCCTGGCCAACATGGTGAAACCCTGTCTCTACTAAAAATACAAAAAAACAAAAAAACAAAAAAACCCCAAAACCTGAGCATGGTGGCGAGCACCTGCAATCCCAGCTACTCGGGAGGCTGAGGCAGGAGAATGGCTTGAACCCAGGATGCAGAGGCTGCAGTGAGCTGAGACTGTGCCATTGCACTCCAGCCTGGGCAACAAGAGCTAAATGCCTTCTCAAAAAAAATTTTTTTAAAAATGATCCAGGAAAGGAAGTACTAAGCTGACGAGTTACTGTGGGGTCCAGAATGGTGCTTAAGTCCCTGGGCAATGTGGCACAACCATGGGGCTACCCCACTGAGCCACATGAGTGCAAGGACCACCTGCCGATGAGGTTCTGGACAGCCCAAGGAAGTATGGTATGGCTTGTGTGTGCAGACACCAGCTGGTGCTATCTCTAAAGGTCTGCTGCATTGCTATTCAGATAACACTCTCTTTATAAAACAAGCTCCAAAGAATAAAAAGACAAGGGAAGATCGCACACTATTGCTTTTAGCAATGAACATGAGTTCCATAGTAGTGGGCATTGACCTTTATAAGGAGCAGATGTAGATAATAATACCAAAAGATGACATGGACTGTTCACCAGGCACTGTTTACACACTTTTCATATATTGACATTCACTTCTCAGGACCACTCTAAGAGGTAGGTGCTATTAAGCCCATTTTACAGCTGAGGAAACTGAGGCACAGACCACATCAATAACTTGCCTAAGCTCACATGCTAGTAAGCAACAGAGGGATACTGAAGCCTGGCGGCGTGGCTCAGAGTCACGAGGGCTGCACTGTGTATGAGATCTCCCCTCTTCAGCACTTTGCGCTGGCTCCTGTGCCTTCTGGGCAAAGGCACATTTCCTGATTTTCCTTTTTGACCGCAAGGTCCTCCAGGACATAGACCCAGAGTGTCTGGTTCTCACAGAGTCCCCAGAGAAGCCAGTTCTTGACTTGTAGTAGGGTCTTGCAAGGCAGAGGTACTGTGTGGTTCAAACTTCTGGGCACTGATTCTGCTTCATCCTCTCAGAGGAGGAAGGATCCTTGCTGACCCTGAGTTTACACAAGAATCAGAAAGAGTAATATTTGTAATAGTCACTGAAATGAAAGCAAATAGACTACTAGTGTGAGTTATTTGCAGTGAGGCTACAAGGGCAGAGACATGGCAAGGAAAAAGGTTTCTAGATCAGTTTAGACCATGGCAGACCATGTCCTTGCAAACAGTGTTCCATTACTGACTCTGGGGCCAGAGGATGCTCTACTGAGACCTGCTGCTTCTGCTCCCCACTGCATGGCTGTCTTCCTTCTGGAAAAAATGTGTTTGTAACATTGACTAATTAAGTTAGGGACTTTAAACTTACAAACCCCTCCTAAGACATTGAAGTCGTAATAAGCATCTGTTAGTGGAGGAATGAAGGAATGAATGAATGGTTTCCCTCAGCTGCCTGCTACTGTTGGAGAAATTCACTGCCAGTGGACCACAATGGGGAGAAAGACTCCCAGATGCCTTTCCTATAGCTCCCAAGTCTCCCAGCCTTGAAACACTGAATCCTCAAGACTGTTCCCTCTGTCCAATGCCCTGTGCGTATGGGGCAGAATCGTTGCAAGAGTCCAGCATGCGGCTGAGCCTCAGGGTTTCAGGCTTCGGGTTCTCGGTTCATTGTCCCAGAGTCACACTCTCCCCCAGACCAGAAGAGGAACTCAGCCTCCTCCTCGCATCCTGCCTATGCTGCATTCATCTAGGAAAGTCAGATTTGAAAGAATTTTGACTCACTTCTGAGGATTCTTTTTTTTTTTTTTTTTTTTTTTTTTGAGATGGAGTCTCCCTTTGTCGCCCAGGCTGGAGTGCAGTGGCACCATCTCAGCTCACTGCAAGCTCTGCCTCCCGGGTTCACATCATTCTCCTGCCTCAGCCTCCCGAGTAGCTGGGACTACAGGTGCCCACCACGCCCGGCTAATTGTTTTTATTTTTAGTAGAGATGGGGTTTCACTGTGTTAGCCAGAATAGTCTCGATCTCCTGACCTTGTGATCTGCCTGCCTCGGCCTCCCAAAGTGCTGGGATTACAGGGAGGATTCATTTTTTTATGTGAGTTGCATTTAAAATCAAAACAATATTTTTCCCTCTTTTCTATACTTTCTCTCTTTCATCCTGGTCTTATTTTGTTTTTCCTTCAAAAAGTAGAAATAACATATAAGCCTTTTATAATAATGTGTTATTGAAAACCTCAAATATTTCATGGACATGTTTTGAATAACTAAGAGGTATTACTGTACATTCAAATGCTTCCCTGACATGCTGTAACAAAAGGGGCCTTGGAATGTCTACATATGAAATTATCACTGTAGTTTTCCTACAGTTTGACTGAACTATTTCGTGCCTCTATATCAAAGAATCCCATTACCCCCAGATGCACCCTATCAGTGTTTCAAACAAGTGGCATTTCACCTAGTTTAGAATTTGCAGCTGCTAACATGCACAGATAGTCCAGAGCTCAGCCCTGACTGGCGTTGTGTACAGAAAATAAGTTGTATGCAACTTACAAGAAACATAGATGCATTTCTTGAATGTGTCCAGTGACTAATGGTACAAGAAATGCCCACAGGGCTATGCTCAATCTAAGGAAAACTTTTTAATTATAGAAGAGATTTTCAATAGCTCACATCTTGGGAAGGTCCACTGGGTCTAGGAATAGAAAGTTACTGGACTATCAAGGATAAGTCATTCCACTCTAGGCTGAGATCCTTTGTATTCACAGAAGAGAAAATATGCATATGACTAGAATTCACAGAGTGGCTTGATTAAGGGAGAAGAAGGGCTTGGGATGTGATAGCGGGGGGTCCTGAGGGCTGGAGACTTGCTCTGCTCATGTCTGACTGGTGACCTCAGGTCAGTTGCTGGGCATCAGAAGCTCAGCTTTCCATCTGTGACATGACAGAGACCAGCACAGTGCTTGGCATATCACAGACACTGAATTAATGATTGCTGAGTTAAGGAAGGAAGGAAAGATTCTCAAGCACTGTTGCAAACTCAGATTTCAAATAACACATGCCTTCTCACCTTTCTCATCTTCTAAAGCCCCTAGGTCCTAATCTGACCTCCCATGAGAAGGGGTCAGGCACTTGCCTGGGAAAAATAGCTATACGTGGTCCACTGATGAGCTGGGGAAGGAAGAAGCATCTCTGAGCACAACCCAGTTACAGAAGAGTAAGTTATGGGTTCACAGCCTCTCCTGCCCCAATTAGCATGGCATGGTTTGATGCCTCTTTAAGTCTCTTCCAAATCCTTTCTGCTTTATCCCAGGTTAGGCAGTACTTCCCCAGCCCTAAACTTCAGGCTCGTCTGTCCTTCCTGCCCTCTCTCCCATTTCTGTGTCATGGCCAGAGCTCTTTCTTAAGAGGCCTTGGTCAGTAGAAAACCAATGCCTTTGCTCTCCAGCATTCATGTGTATGCTTGTGAAGGAGAAGCAGCCCTCCCCACAACCACTCGACTCACCGGCCTTCATTCAGAAGCACCCCATGAGTGCCTGTTCCCAGGCAATCAGCCCAGGAGAAAGAGACAGCATGTCTCCTCTGCTTTTATCCCTTTGCTCTTCCTCCTTCCTCTGCACCCTTTGGGACCCCTTGGTTCCTCCAAGATCGATTCACACATCTTCCTCTTAACATGATGAGACAGGGACAAAAATGAGGAGTGTCTGAAAATTCAGAGGGCATTCTCCCCTCTGTCCATCCCCCAGCTCATACTTCATTGCACACACTGGGGTCATGCATAGTGGAAGAAGATTCATTTTGAAAAGGAAAAGAAAAAATGTTGAAATAAAAGAAGAAAAACTAAAAACATCTAGAAATCCTGGGTAACATGGACAGAGAAAAGAAGAGTCATACAGGATTTGGGAAGTTTGGGCTTAACAGTCAAGAGAATGGAAAGCAGAGATTCAGGAATTAGCTGCATTCTGCATAGCATCAATTGAGAAGGGGTTAGAGAGAGGATTTTAAGAGTTTGCTGCATTAGGGACATACTTCCTTCAGAGACCAAGTAAAGATTTGAATCATGGATTGTGACTTTATGATAGCTTCACTATGTGTCTCTGAATATGATCCAGTGCCAAAATTCATCACAGATGGACTCACTTGTATTTTAGGGACAGTTACTCACTCTAAGGAGGCCTTCTCCTCAGGCCGGGTTCCTGCATGTTCCTTCCCTGTCCTTGACCTCTACAAGTCCTCATCTACTGATCCATGTTCTCCTCCCCCAAAATACAAACTTAAATCACTTATTCTTGCCCTAGGCACACTAGAATTTTGCAAAAGTCCTCATTATTTGGAAAATAAATAAATAAAAAGTTTCACTTTCAGAAACTCTTTTCCTCCAAACTGATCCCAAAGTCCTACACTAGTAACCAGCTTCAAGGTTGTAGCCAGGAAAGGGGAGATGGTAAAAAGTAGGGGAGGAATGCTGAAGCCCACAGTGGAGAGGGGAGGTGGCTGGATGACTTGGTAAGATTTCCCCAATGCCAACATCAGTACGCTTAAATAAGAGCATTCCAAAGGCTTGCTTTGTCTTAAAATTGGGATTAGCAAGGGCACATGTCACTCCGTAAAAGCCTAGTTTTCCTGGAAGGCACCAGAAGTATAGAGGATTGGAAAACATGCAAGGATGTGGCATTCCACATTCTCCTAAGGCCTATTTTAGAGCATTAAACTCTCTTCCAATTCTTAACCAGCAATGTCAATTAAATGGATAACTTGAAGACAGCCAAAACCACACAATTTCCATCAAAAGGCAATTCACTGCTTTCATAACAGTGGGGATGGCTACTGGTAGTTAGAAAGGCAGAAGTGGCTCATCTATCTCTGGGAATAATTTATATCACTTGGATGACATTTAATTTAACACAGGTCACCCAAAAGGATGGTGATTTAATGCCCCAGCTTTTTTTTTTCAGTGCTGCGTTGTTGTCATTAGGTGAGTTTCACCTCATACTTCCTTGTTCTTAGTTGCAGAGAGATCTGTTTGAAAGAAATAATTGCAAACTATCACTTTTCCAACTGTGGGCAGGGAATAAAACCCCCAAGGTGAAACATCTGACCTTGAAACTCAGAGTGACTAAGCCTCTGTGCTCGTAGCAAGGGGAATGAAGGTAGATTTGTGAATTGAAACAACAAAGTAGACTCCAGCTTCCCTAGGAGATGGAGACCCGGAAGATGGACTTTTCTATTGTTGCCTGCCATGTCCAGGCCTCAGATGCAAATAATATCCTCTCTGCAATTTTGTGAGAAAAAAAAAAACTGCTGTGGCAGTGACCCTGAAAAAGCACCTCATCATCAATCCCCATTGGTTCCGGGAAATGGCCAAGCCACAGAAAACCTTCCTTCCTCTTTTGAAATGTCCCCAACCTACTAGCTTGTCCCCTTACAGCCAAACTTGACTGTCAAATGTACCTGAAGGCCAACTAGAGAGTGTTCGCTGCCTTCAAAAATCACACCCTAATAGAACAGTTGCCAATCAGACACAGCCTCGGTGTTTCCTCCTTTTTACCCTAAAAACCTCACTTTCCTTTGAACACCCTTGAACCCCTGCTGAAATGAAAGGACAGGGGATGGGTGCCCCTGCCACAAGTTTATGAAAAATCAGCCTTGGCTAATTCTTGCCTCAGACTGAGTTTTTCTTTGATACCCATAAGAGAAACAGTGCCACTCCCTGAGCACCAATTAATAACAGGGAGTTGGTGAGATATGGGATTGCACAAAGGCCCATGGGAAACTGGAATTTGGACTCAGGTCTGTCTGCCTCCAAGGCCATGCATTGTTCCACACTCCATACTCCACACTTCCCACCTCTCTGGTTTGAACAACACTTATTTCTGCAATCCAGAAAGTGAGAGAGAGGAAGTCCAGAGGGAGGTAGCCCTGGGGCTCAGATAAGCAAAAGGCCAACCAAACCTTAACTCAAAGGGGCTTGGGACCATGTTTATCTCACTGGTGACCACAGCCACCAATGCCAAGCACATGGGCCACTCTCTCTCTCTCTCTCTCTCTCTTTCCGTCTCTCTCTCCCCTCTGTGCATACCTTGGATTGGCTGTTGTCATCACTGAAGCTGCACTTGATGGACATTATAACTTAATTTCACTCACAAAGCAATATTGAGTTATGAGACTGAGAAACACAGGGCAGGGTTTGGTCTGTCCAATGCAGAGCCTTGCAGGTCCTTGAGTTCAGGCTGAGTCCTGACTACTCCAGAGATGGGCCCAGAAATTATCAGCACTTCTCATAGGACTCCCTTGTGGATCTTGCTGAAATGCTGATTCTGGGTCTGAGGGTCTGGGCTTGGGATTGAGATTCTGCATGTCTGACAGAGTACCCAGGTGAAGTCAATACTGCTGGTCCCAGGTATCAGGCAGTTATTCTCAACCCTTCTTGCATTTTATAATCAACAGGGAGCATATTATAATCAACAGGGAGCTTTTAAAATAATACTAAAGCCAGGCCCCAGGCCCAAAGATTCTGATTTAATTGGTTGTGAGTGGGACTTGAGCATGGACACCAATATTCTAGAATCCCCTCAGCAGCCACGCATGAGAACCACCACACAAGAACCTCCAGGTAATTAATTCTGGCAGTCCCACTCTCAGGTGTGAAAGGATGGGATAGCTGTACTTGAAAATGAAAAGCTTCAATAATGACAACCTTTTCTTAGTTTAAGGTGGCCTTTCTTCCCAGTAACTCCACTCATTATAAACACTTGTGCATTTGTGACAACATGTAAAAACGTATGTTTCCTCATAAGGAAGCTGGGTTCTCTCCATGGTCCCAGCAGCTATTGAGACTCAGCTGTAAGGTTTAGTGTGCCAAGGAAGATGGGGATGGGAGCTGCCTAAATCAGGGGAAGTTCATTGCACAGGGAAGGAAAGTGAGGCTCTGCTGGGAAGAGAGTAGGGGAGTGGCCCACCAGACAGGAAGGATGGGGAAAGCCCTACTATTGGTAAAAAGAGCAGTTCAGAGGAGAGCCAGCGGGAGCTGGGATAGGAAATAGCCTGCCCCTGATGTGTCCACTGGAAAGACCAGAAGCTGACCCCAGGGCGAACTTTGACAGCAGACACCAGCAGGATACCCAGTGACCAAGGAGACAAATGGCATCCCCACAGAGGAAGAGAAACCCAGCGACCACGCAGAAACCCACACAGACCAACTTCCTTCCCCTAAAGCTCCTGCCTACACCCAGACACCATTTTGGCTGAGAGACGCCAGGGTAGAGAAGCCCAAAAGGCTGATGTAGATCATTTGCTCAATGGAGATGTTCAAACCAAAGAAGTCTAGGATCTTTAAATGGCAAATTTACATTTCCCTGACCATGGCCCGCCACTGGCAGGAAGAAGGGAGACTTGGTCCCAGAACAGCTGCAGGAACTAAAGGCTTTTGCTGGTCTTCCTGGCATGACTGAGTTCTCCTGCGTGAGTTGTTGATCCTGATATAGCTAAGGCATTCTGAGCACAGAAGATCTGATTTTTTTTTTCTTTAAAAATAGCCTAAAGGAGAAAAGAACACAGAATGATCCACCTTTTCTCTATGACACCTTAAAAGACACGAGAGAGAGGTCTTTCTAGTAAGAAAACACGATTGTTGTTGTACCTGCTGAGTACTGCATCAAATTAAAAACCCATATCACAGTGCTCCTTTAAATCTGGCCAGGTAGAGAAAGTGTTTCTCAGCAATCTCCAAAACTGGTAAGAAAGAGGTTGTTATGTCAGTTAATCACCACATCAAGAGTCCTCCTAAGGAAGTCTTTTTCAGACTTTCCATAGCTCCTTAGGCCCCTATGTGGCATTTGCCCCCTGCCTCCTCCCCTGTGTACTTGCTCCACCTCCTTCTAGGCCTCTAAGCCATCCCAAGATGGGGTCATTTGAGGGGATTTCACAGTCTCTTTAGTATACACTGGGAGGCTGTGTTAACAGGCCATCAGCCTAAGCAGTAGAAATCTTCATTTAACATGTTCTCTTGTAGTAAGTATGTCCTTTTATTTTCTGTATTTTTGATGTTTTGACATCTGAGGCCTTGCTGACCCTAGACTAGCCAACTCTAGACCACAACCACCTCCTATCTGGGGTTCTTGCACTGGACTGCAAATCATAAACAGCACCTTCCTGCCCTGCCCAAAGCAGAAGGGGTTAAAATCATCTCACTTCCATGACTCTGCAAGTCCTCTGCTGTTCCCTTTCTCCCATCCAAGTACTAGCCAGGCCCTACCCTGCTTAGCTTCTGAGATTAGAGGAGATGGGGCATGTTTGGGGCAGCATGGCTGTGATAATATCCCCTTACTAACGCTCCTGCAGTAACGTCCTTACTCATCACATGTCTGGCCAACCTAAAGCTTAAATCTGGCTACATGGCATTTTTACGTGGTGCTTTACCATTTACAAGGCACTTTTGCTCCCATCATCTTATTGGATTCTCCCAGCCACCCTGTGGGGTCAGTGGGAATTAACTTTCTGATAAAATCCCTCTCTGCTCAACCGATTCCTGAATATTAAAAGAAATTTCAGCAACATTTCATTACTGCAACATACTGAATACCAATGGCATTCAAAATCTTTTGAGGCCATTTCTACTAATCTCAGAAAATTTCACTCTATTCAGCCAAATGGGCTCTGTTCAATAGGAGCTGAATTCTGACATGAAACTTGGAACAAGGAAACTTATTCTAATACCATTTGCATCCATAAAACTTAGGTCAAGATCACATGCAAAAAACATCCATATTCTACACATCCATTCATCACTAAGGAAAAAACTCAGATGCAGAAGTTTCAAGAAATAGATGTGGGAAAATGTATTCAGAATCCTACTACAGCTAGAGCCATAATTAGAAGTCTTGTGCTTGCCAGCTCTGAAGTTCTAATCTTTAAGACGGTGCAGATATTCGGGAAAACTAATAAATCCTTTTTAGTGCTATGCTTCCCTGTAGAACACATGAAAATGGGAGTTTTAAAAATTACAAATTGGATGACGACTTACAGATCAACTTTGCTTTGTACAGTAGATTCTTTTTTAAATGTGTAAGCTGACTGAACTTTTGTGAGTCAGGTTGCATTTTAGGTAAAAGAATCCAGAAAAGGAAGTGTTTGCTATTTAAGGAGATCATATATATATATATGATTTCAGTTCTTATATATACATCTATATATGTAATACACATAATCACCTTAAAGTTATCTTCTAATTTATGTATTTTGTAAATCTGTAATTTTACATATCAGATTTGCTTGAAGTGGGATACATATGGATTTAATTTACAAAACAATTCATCTAAACTCCTGTATTAGAATATGATTTTGTAAATGTCTGCTGGTGGCTGCACTTAGTAAGGATCTGTATCCTTTTCTAGTTCCAATTTTGATACAAACTAGTTGTGTGACTTTAGACAAATTACTTGTTATGTCCGGTTTCTTCTTCTGTAAAATGAGAAGTTTAGATTAAGTTATTTTTCATTTTCTGATTTTCTATATACACTCATTTGTTCAACTTTAATACTTGACACATATCAGAATGTTAATACATATTAAGATGAAGTTTCTAAGAACAATTTTTACATTTTTCCCTGTAGCTTTAATGCTATTAAATTCAAGCCTGCTTAATACTTCCACCAGGTAATGATTTTGCAAGATGTTTTATGTATTCAGCCTTGTTTACTCCTGTGAAGCAAGGAATATTACTTGAAAATAATAACTGTGTACTGCTCTCCAATGGAGAATCATTACATTTATGACCTTGAGTTTCTATTGAATTTCTCTCTATGTGTTTATTATCCCATACTCAGCCAAAGACCATATGTTCTTCTCAAGACAGCTACTATTACTGTCAGAGATATGCTTATAAGACTTATTTTTGTCATTATTTACTTTTTAATGATATTTATACTCTGGCCATAAATGAGAGAAGACAGATGCCTCATTTCCCCATCCTTGGCAGTCAAAAAGGAGTATATTCAGAGTCAAACAAACAATGTAGCACATACTTACTTCTCTGCTTCAAAACAGAGTGCTAAAATCAGAGTTGCTGTGTATGGTTGCTCAGGCTGTACACTGTACAATTCTCAGGAACATCATTCATACCATTTGCATGCATTGTGCAAGCTACAACCTGCTGAGCCATATACTGAGACTCCTGCTGCAATATATGTAGGAGTTGGGCCAGTCAGCATATTTCCAAGCAGAAAAGGCAATTCTAATAGTGTGTGCAGTACCATGGGGTTTACACTAGAAAGGCTATAACCAGAGATAAGACAAATCAAACAGAGTCAACCACCCAGTGTCCATAGCGGACATATATTTCTCTTTACTACTAAATTCCTATAACCTAAGAATACAGTTGCTGTCTCTATTTTCTCATTTCCTTCAAAACTCCCTCCAGTACAGCTTCTGTTGACCTAACTTACTGAAATTGTGCTCTTCCAGGTCGTCAGTGGAACAATATTGACTAAATTTCTCAGTTCTCTCTCTAGCTGGCCACCCTCCTTTTTGTGTCGTTTCTTGCTGAATGGTTTCTTCCTTTGGATTCAGTGATAGATGATGGAGGTCCCATCAGAAGGGCACTCTGAATGGATAAAATCTGTGTTTGTTAGAAAAGTTGCCAACTATGTGCCAGGTGAGAGAAAGAAATCACCTGGCTGTTCCTAAAGGGGGCCTCCCTTAGAGGGGCTGGGGGAAAGAGTGTCCATGGTGGGAGAGGTGTGGGTGATCAGGGAGGCAAGAAGGAGTCAGTACTCTGACCCGGGCCTCTGATTCCCGCTCTGGCCCTGCCAGTGGCTTGATATATAACCTGGGGGATCTCCTCACTAGTGGGAGAGCATGCAGGATCCAGCTTTCTGGGACTTGAGCATTCTGTGAATGAATGTGATTCTAGAAACTCACTTCTCAAACAATGGCTGAGAGAGCATTTACACAAAGACCAGGACTAGCCCAGGAGACAAGGACCAGCCTCCAGCAGTTGTGGTCTGAGTCCTGGGTACAGGATGGCTTTCCCAGCATCATGGGGCCTCCCCTCTGCATAGGTGAGAATTTCACTCCACCCCTGAGCTTCAGCCACAGAACAAGCCTAACACCCCTTGCCCGCAGTGTTTCTGAACCAGCTGGGACACTCATCCACAGTGGCTCAAACCTCCACAGCCTGCCATTCCTAAGTCATCAGGATCTGAAGAACTTGAACCACTGGAACGTCACCCAGGTTCTGCTATTTGGACACAACTCTCCAAGATGACTTTGTACTTATTCACAGTCAGAAAAATGAGACAAGACTGAGCCAGACTGAGCCTTCCCCAGCCCTAAAACTTGTAAGTACTAGGGAACCCTGAACACTAACAAGTTAAATACTTGAAAGGAGATGGTCAGAACTTTTGGGAACTCTATTTTGAAAAGACAGCGATGTGGAGAGGATCTCAGATATTTGTACTCTAGGGAAAAACAGGACGTATGAGTTATTCCAAATTGTAGGGGCACCCAGTTATAATGTTCAACTCTGGCACTCCTTCTCCTTCCCCTTTACTCATTCTTCTGCCCTTTCACTGTCTTTTCTTCCTCATAATCCCATCCCAGACACCCTCTAAGACATAGGCCAGGCTGCACTTCTTTGCCCTTTGCTATTCTCTCTCTAACCTCTTTTTCTTACAGATTCCCTGTACTTCCATAACTTCAACCATTCCCTAGGGCAATAGCTGGGAAAAACCCAACCAAGAAGGAGCAATCCTGAAGATGTCCTTGCACGGCAAACCCAAACCGAAGTAAACTCTCACGCCAAAGATCACAGTCCAAGATAAACCCACAGACCTAGAAGAGAGAAGAGATCCCCTCTGTGAATAACTGAACCCGATAGACTCAAAAAGGCCAGAAATGTAAAGGCCACACAGCCAGAGAAACGACAACGATTCTGTTCACTTGCATGACAGGATAAGCCTTAGTATTAAAGCAGGGACAGGCATGGGGTTGTACTTGAGAGTAATCCTCAAAGAAAGTCTCCACTCAGATAAAACAACTTTCCAAGTTTCAGACATTAAAGACAAATTAATACTCCTCCAAATCACAAAGAATAAAAAAGGGATAATGTTTAAAATAAAGAGAAGAACAACAATATCAAACTTTGCCTTGAGTGAGGCGAGGAGGAGGCTTGGGGAGAATGTGCACAAACCAGAAAGCAGGTGTGATCACAGTGCTCGCCAGCCGCTGGCACTCCTCTCTGAAAGGAGCATGTTCTAAGACCTGATGACTGAAATAATTTGACAAGTTCTTACTCTACAAAGATTGCTATAAGAAGCAATGGAAAATTGAAAACAGAAGAAAGGCTATCCAGAGAAACAGAACCAATTATATATATACATATACGTATGTACGTATATGTAAACATACATATACACAGAGTGATCATTGGCATCACAGCCATTCAAAGTGGAGAAATGCACCAGAGTATAGACCGAGGTCAAAATTAATAATATGAAGCAAATGAAGGCGATTTAAAAAGTGAGTAAAGAGATTATGGGGGTTAACAATTCAATAAATAATGTTGTAATAGACAAATGAGAAGACTTTACTCATAACTAAAGGTATTTGCAAGTATACTCAAGAAACTTTCATGAAAAGGACAATATCCTGGCATGTAATGTGTATTTAATAAAAACAAAAAGTCAAAAATTCAGCTTGCCACATTGTCAGTTCATAGTGCAATAAAATTGAAAATTCTTAGGAATAAAATGTGCCTTATTCCATGAACATTAAAAAAAGAGGAAGGAAAGTTCTTAAATGGTACTGAGTCTTGGAAGAAATCCACAACTCCTGGCACAAAATGTTTTAACGCAAAAATACAAATAAACTACATTAATATTTGTGGAACACTGTGACGCCAATAGAGAACTTATTGCTCTAAATGTCTACAATCTTTTTTTAAGGGGAAACTATGTTAAATTTAAAAATTGTTAAATGGGGTTGAAAAAGCAAACCAGAATAAACAAGGAAAGAATAATGAAATTAAAAATCAACAAAATTGAGAAATAGAAACAATAAACTGTATCAATAGAACCTGTACTTAGTGCTTCAAAAATATAACAAATTCAAATATATTTCTAGTTCCTGCAAAGATGATGATTAGCTGCTTCCCCAACTTTTCCAAAGAAAACTTGTAGTATAAGGAATAATGAAAAGAAATAAACATAGAAATGGGGACAGAGGAGGCTAAAGACTATTTTTAAGTTGGTTTGAATGGGACGTGCTGGAGCCTGGGGTCAGGGGCTACTTCCTATCTGTGAGAAGGTGAAGGAGGGAGGAGCTGCTCCTGTCCTGTTCTGTCCTCCTCCATGCTACAAAAATCACAGCCTCAAGGCAGAAGGAGTACAGATGTCTACTGGGGTGAAATCAAGGTATACTCAAAGCCCTGCTGAAGAGAGGACAGGCATAAAATGTATAAGAAAAAATAAAGAGCCAAGAATAGTTAAGGCATTTCCAAAGAAGAAAAACAAAGGAAATGTGCTCTACCAGATATTAGAATTTGTTAGGAAGGGGCAATAGTTCATCAGTATAGCACTGATACAGGGATAGACAAATTGATCAATAACATAGAACAGAGCACCCAAAAATGGGATTCTTGCATACACAGAAATCTGATGGATAATAGAGGTGGCTTTGCAGACCAGTGGGAAGTGTAGGAAATGACTGTTTAATAAGTGGATCTGGGAGGAGTGGTCATCCACATGGAAAAACAAATGAAATATAACCCTTTCTTCACACCATACCAAAAAATCAGTTCAGGTAGATTCAGTGCTTAATGTTAAAAGCAAAGTTTTAAACTTAGTAGATAAGGTAAGTAGGTAAGCAGATAAGATATGGTCTCAAAATAGGAAAGAACACACACAAAAATACCATGAAGAAATCTACTGATAAATTCGATTATATTAAAATTAGAAATACTCATTTAGCAATATATACCTTAATGAAAGTGAAAATACAAATTACAGACTATATATAAGCAATCTAAAGGCCCATCAACAGGAGAGTAGATACGTAAAGTATGAAATATTCACATAATAGAATATTATATATCTGCCAACATGAATAAACTGTAGCAGTAAGCAACAATATGGATGAATCTTCGGAACACAACTGGAGTGAAAAAAGAAAATCTTAGAAAATTAAGTAATTATGTTACCCTTTCCTGGCCTTACAATCTATGCTCAATTATTTGCAATTTGACAAAAACTCCATTCCAAATATATCTCAATTCCCTCCTGATCCCTTCACTTAAGCCAATTGAATTAAGTACTTGTAGCACCAGGTTCTTAAGAAAGAGGCCTATTTCTCAGAGTTTCTTGGAAAGTATTGGTGCCGCTCATCTGTCTGTTACACTCCCTCCCTTGGGTCCAGGCTTTCTTGCTGGCACAGAAATGGTGGTAGGGACACTTCCTGGGTCATGACAGCATCCCACTTCAAGAGCTTATTTGGAGAAAGCTAAAATGTCAAGACAAACCAAACATCCACTCTGTTTCCTGCTCTCTTTGATTTTGCTGCGTCAGAAGTGAACGTCACTTCTCCAGGGCTTTATTTTTGCCTAGGGCTGGTTACTTGTATGAGGACCCCAGGGCTTCATTGATTTAGTGTAGCAAAATGTAGCAAGCTAGAAACCATTCATTTTGGCAGTCAGCAATTATAGGTGAGTACAAAGTGACCTTTGCTTTTACCTTTCCAAAGTGCCTTTAGTACAACAATCCTGCTCAGCCCTTGATCTCTTTCTTTACTTCCCTGTGACAGCACCATGCTCTTCCTGCAGGCTTTGCATTTGCTGTTCCCCTGCCTAAAACAGTCTTCCTCCCTGTTTCCTTGTTACCTGGCCAACTCCTACTTGATTTTCCATTTTCAGATTAGACATTCCTTTCCTGGGGGAGTCTTTCCTTGACTCCTCACAGCTGAGTTAGGAAACTGCTTGGTGTTCCTCCATACCCTCTACTTATGAACATCCTAACACTGTTCTGCAGTTCTGCATCCTCACCTGCATGGCACAGTAGACTGAAAGATCCTTGAGGGCTGGAACTGCCCTGAAGATGTCACCTTTCTTCATATCACCAGTGCCTAGCACAGAGCTGGGTGCAGAGGAGGGACACAGTAAATCTTTGTTGGAAAAAAAATGGTATGAATCCAGTATTACTCACAATATACTGAAGTAGATTCCTGCTGAGTTTAAAGACTTCAGCAATTAAGAATGAAAATAAAATTGGAGAAAGCATATGGAATCTCTGTAGAGAGGAGAAACTCTTCTCCATACTGAAAATATTGAAGTTGTCATCAGAGAAAAGATGGATATTTGTATAAATATGAAAAATGAAAACAAAATATGGTAAAATCTATTTAAATAAGTAGAAATGCAACAGAATGGGGGAAATGTGATAAATGTAACTAAGGTTTTGCATTCAGTATACATAATTGGTACATATATGTAAGGCCTTATTCTATAATCAGAAAAGGGAAATACATGCAAAAAATCGCAGGCTATAAAAAATGCACTGCCTCAGTAACAATTCAAGAATGCACATTTTAAAAGCTTAGAGGTGACATTAAATTCCTGTTAAAATAAATAAAAATAATAAGCCCCAGTGTTCACCATGCTGTGGAAAAATACAATGATTACTGTTGACATTATAAGTTGCTTCACTCTGGAGAGCAATCCAGCAATATGAAAAACAGAACCAGGAGATGTTTACACGCAACACTTTACAGTTTTACTTTGGGGGGTACATCATGAGGAGTTAACCTAAAAGACAGCTAAAGGTAAGTTGTGTCAAGAAGTTCCTAGCAGGGCTGTTTATAGATTCTGAAAACTGGAAACAATCCAAGTGCCAACTGATAAAATTAGGGGATATAAATGTAATGGGGATCTGTCAGGGTCACATTAATCTGATAAGCTTAGGGACTGTGTAAGGAAAAAAGAAAAAGACAAAATCCAAAACATGTACATACTAGATTGCAGCCTCATAAAGGTCAGAAGGTAATTCAGAGATATTACATTCTGTTGAGCTTTTAATCTTCCCTGATTCCTTTGTGAATAAAATTTATTCCCCTTTCTTGCCCCTTTTATAAAGAAAGTTAAAAAAAAAATCTGACTATACAAGCATTTTAATTGGTATGTAATGTACATACAGTTTATCACTGGCTATTATGATTACAATCGTTACTATTTAATGCACCAAGGCCAAAACTGTTTTATTAAGTAAAAGTTAACTAATTAAAAGAAAGGGCACAGAGTGGCTGCAAAAACACACATTTCAGCTTCCGTGTACCAGAAAATTCTCTCCCAGCCACACTGCACACACACATCCTAGGGGGCGCCCTTCTCCTGCAACCTCCCCTTGCTCTTCATTTCTGCTGCTCATTTATAATTATGCAAGATTAGTTCAAATTGGTATGGATTATGCCTTGATGTCTTTAAAGATACTTTAAAAGTCTAAAAAGGCAAAGCCAAGAATAATTCAGAGTAAGAGGGAGAACTGCACAGACTCACTAAGGAAGCAAAGGGGTATGAGGAAAATGGCTGCCCCAGAGTCTGGTTCACCTCTAGAACCAGCTTAGTCCTAAGGGTTCCTCACCTCAGACAAGCTCCTCAGTCTCTCTGGACTTTAGTTTCCTCAGGTTTCATAATGTCCAGTTGGACTACATGACTTCTCTGGTCTTTTCCTTAAATTTTATCCTTCTTAGAGAATGTGGGAAGTGTGGTCTGTCATTTGCTTGACTCATGGTCAAGGAAACATCATTTCTCTAAACTGTGTTCCTACCTTTTTATCCTTTTTGCAATTCATGAGGTGATTTTTAAACTTATTGTCTCCATTTCCTCCTGAATCTGTTGATATGACATTATTTTTGGCCATCGTGTTTTCTTTCGTTCGAGTCCTCTGAACCATTTTTTAAAAATAAGCTTTATTTTTAGAATAATTTTAGATTTACAGATTATGAAGCACCTTGTGACAATAAAGAGTTATTTTAATACTTATGTCAAACATACAAAATACTCATAATTTTGACTAAAATAGTTACTTTGTAAAAGCTAAAATATTTCTACATTTTCTTTTACTAGAAAAATAATGGAGATAAAACAGCTGCTAATTAGGAATATACCATCTTGATTCATAACCAGTTTCTGGGCATAGTTAAGCAGCTAAAATGTTTCTTTCCTTTTCTTTTTTGTTTCAATAGCATTTCTCTCCTTTAATGACACAGGAAAATGGCATAAAATTAAGCTGTTAGAAATCCCATTATGTATAAATGTAATGTCAAATATTTAAATAGAAACAAATATTAAAATGTGAGTGATGAAATTAATTCTTAAAAAATGTTAACTTCTGTGAAAGAAGAGCAAATTATTCACCAGTCATATTTCTATTAGATGTTCTCATAGGCTCTTGCTGCATTATAGGAATCTCTGGAGCCAGCCATTTTGCATAGATCACATTTCTTAGAACTATTAGGGAGTGACACCTTAAAGAAATAGCTTAAAACTTAGGGACTGACACTGGAGACATAAAGGTAAAAAAAAAAAAAAAAAAAAGAAAAAGAACTCAATGACATTTTACATACCTTCAATTAATAACAGTGAGCCTGCATTACTAATTTCCATGTACTATTCCTCACTCGCTAAAAACTTTCCTACTTATTTTTCCTAGAGTTTCAATAGGATGTTTATAAATTCATTTTTCTTTGTTGTAGAAATTTGCACAATAATGGGCCTTATGACTCAGAGTTCCTAAATCCTGCTTCTGGGAAATTGCCATTTTCCCAAGGGCCCAGAATAACTTGGCTATTTTATAAGAAAAAAAGTTTTAAATAACCTCTATTCAGCCTACTTGTTGGATATCTCTAAATTCCCTCTTCAACAATGTACATTAACTTCATCCATCATAACCTCATATCAAAGCATCTACTGCCCCATCTCCCTTCCTTTTACACACAGCTCACCCCTATCTCTCCTCGATGTCTCCTGTGCAATTCCAAGGTCTGTGTCCATTTTCCTTGACTTATTCCAAGGCTTCACTAAATTAACTTCCACCCCTTCTCTGCTGTCTCCTTTTACCAACTTTTTATATTCCTCGGTTTACTCTTTTTCTAATTATCCCCAATAAGAACATATCAGCTTCCTGCTTGCCTTTCTATCTTCCTGCTTTTCCTGACTGCCTTTCCAGACACTCCAATCCAAAAGCAATCATGTGGGCCAAGGAAGGCAGGCATCTGAAGCATCTGTGTGGAGGGCAGGGTGCGGCCATAGCCAACAGCAGGTGTTGGAGCCTAAATGGGATGAACAGGGCTCCTCCATTGAGGAGGAAGATGAACGGGTTGGGGGTCCTGAGGTGGTTTGATGAGGAGCACTGGAGCCTGAGCTGAGTAAGGTGGGGGCCCACGTGGTGAAGGGGGTCAGTGGCAGCCCAGAGTTGGAGTTTAGAGCAGGAAAAAGGTCAGGACCACATCTGCATGGGGCAAGGGTGGGAGAAAGTGATGTCTACACGAGATGGAGTACATGCCAGGTTGGTTGATCCAACAACGAAATATATTATGGATAAATAGAGCCAAGTTTCTTGTTAAATAACGTGGTTACAAATGTGGTGTTGGATTGGAATTGGAAGTATTAGTATAAATGGATGGATCTCGGTGTGGAGAGATATAGGAAAAAATATAGATGTGTGTGTGTGTGTGTGTGTGCACGCACAGTAATGGGCAGGCCCAGTGTGCACATCTTGGTTTCCAAATACCATTCCCATTAAAAGGAACCAGTGCTACTTGAAGAGATGTCTGATTCCGGGGCTGGGCCAGGGGGCCAGGGGGCCAGGGAAAGAACAGGATGGGTCTGGAAAATTAAATTATGTCAGAAAGTAAGGAAGAACTCAAAGAATAATGGGTATGTGTCAAAGGGATACAGGAACCAGATTGAAAGAGCGCCCACTGGCCAAATCTGGAACTGTGTGGAGCACCAAAATAAATAAGTAATATCAGTAGATTACAATTCATTGAATACAAGAGGACGCTGATAAATGAATGAATGAATGAGAAAGCTATTTCTTACAACAATATAATGCCAACTGATAACTGTAGAAATACTGATAGGATTAGAAAATCATTATATGATAATTATCATAGTAATAGTTGAGCCAAGAAACATATTGTTGCTGAAACTGATGAATACAAATTTGATGAGAAACAAGATATTTACATAATTTTAAAATTGTCCTATAATCTTCCAGAGTGTCAAGATCATGATAGCCAAGAAAGACTAGAAATTGTCCTGGACTGAAGGAGATGAAAGAGACATGACAATTAACACAAAACATGATGTTGGGCTGGATTATTTGCTATGAAGGATGCTGTTAGGATAATTGGTGAAACTTCCATAGGTTTGAAGATACGATGATATTAATGAATCAATATTGATTTCTTGATTTTGATGGTTGTATTATGTCTATGTGGAAGAATGTTCTAGTACATAGCAAATATATGCTAAAATATTCCAAAGTCATGGTATCAGGTCTGCAACTTACAAATGATTCAAGGGGGAAATGTTCTCCATATGCTTCTTGCAAGATTTCTGTAGGTTTGAAATAACTTCAAAATTAAAAGAGAAAATATGAAAAAGAATATGCTGATTGGGGATCTTTGGTTGAAAGCAAGGAAACTGATAGTGAGAAACTTGAAAAATAGAGAAGTATTTTTACTAGCAGAAGACTGGATAGCCAGAAGGAAGACCTGAATAAAGAGAGCCTCGGGAAGGACAGGCATCAGGCAGCTCTGGGAATCTTAGCCACAGGCAGGCTGGGTCCATCCCATCCTGAGGGCCTCCTCTCAGCACCTCCACCTGGGTAGGCTTGAGCTCCAACCTTGGCTTACCTCCTGAAGTTCAGGTTTGCAAGATGAGAAGTTCCACTGCTCTATTTGCCTCTCCCAGTTCCTGTTTCCCCTTGGTTTCACTATCTTGTCAGCCCTTCCATACTTTCAGGAAGCTTTTGTTTTCAGCAGGAGGGCTTGTCCAAATAATCTAGCTGACTGTATTCCCAAAAAGAGAAATCACTGCTTTCTTCTCCTCACAGCACTAACCACTTTCTAAAAATTCTGTATATTTGTTTCCTTTCTGTCTCCCCCAGCGGACTGACAACTTGCTCGCTATCATACCCTCTTCACAGGGTAGAAACTAGCAGGAGCACAGAGGACCTCCTCTATCAGACACCCTGCAAGCCTCCAAAGACTGACCCAGGTGCTTCCTCTTCACATTTCCCGAGACAGTAAGAATGCATCCATTCTTCCACACATCACTCTTGAAACCATCTTCAAGATCTGGCTTCCCTAGGCTAGGCTCACTGTCCCAGCCGCTGCCTTTCAGTTTTCATGCACTTCCATCTCCACCCAATACATGCTGGGAATGGCTCTTCTTTCTTTGGAAAATTCCACTTTATCTTTAATACCCTGGTCAAACATTACCTGCTCTGCGAAGCTTTCCCCATCATCCTTAGCCAAGGCCCCGTAGCATCTTCTACCTATCTCTACTATTGTATTGAAAGTCTTCATTTATTTTTCTGGTCCCCCACTGTAATGTCATATTCATCATTGTGTTCCCAATACATAGACGACTTGCAAATGTTCACAACATCCTAGAGCTTCAGAGCAGATTGGTGCTCTCTGGGCAACCTCATCTTGAGTATTATTGACTCTCAAATTACCTAGGGGACTTATTAAAAATGCAGTTCCTGGCTTTGGCCCCAGGATATTGCAATTAATCCATTTTAAGTGAGGGCCCCCAAACCTGTATGTTGAACAAACATCCCTGGTGATTCTGGAAGAAATTTTGAGATGTGCCGTTCTAGACTATTTTAAATCTACAGCCCATTTCTCATCCACTCCGGCCTGGGTGGGCCACTCTGCAGGATTTGAGCCTCCATTAAGCCAGGCAGATGTCCCTCACAGCTTCTCTTTGTCATACTGATGTTTTGATGCCTGTTGCCACTTTCTTAGTCAGATTTCCACAGCGGCTTACTAGTGGCTTCAATTTTGCTGAACTCTGCTTTAGGTGATTTTACATCCTGAATCAACTCATACTTGCTTTGACTTTTAGTTTCCAAACTTCATGGTTTCTATTACCAGGTCCAGATAAATCTGAGATTCCCCGCTCTGCCCCCACTCCCCTTTGTGTGTAATTTCCTATCATAACCCATTAGACCTCCTGGGCCCTGCTAGCCACTCTGTCCAAAGTTTCCAAAGGCCCCTATCTAAACTTTTCCTCACATCCACAGTTCTTCCTCCTAAAACACTGTGACAAAAGTCAAGATAAATGGAAACTTTGAAGAAAAATCCACTTCCTTTTCAGTTGTAAAATTGACTTTTTAAATTTCACTGGGTGCCGGTTTAAGGAACTGAAATATCTGAGTTCTCAGGCTTCATTAAGCAGTGTCCCTGTCATGTCCAGGGGAAAATCCCAAGGCTCTTCTGCTTCCTGGGCTGTGACACTTTTTATCTTCATCCCCCATGAACCCCACTAAATTTGTTTTCTTATCTGCTTTCCTCAGGAACATAAGCAAGCTAGATCCGGCATGGTTAACCAGTATCAAGATAGTGCCAGCAGCACTTCATTCTCAGGCAGTTATTCTCAGGGTCCAGTGAATGTCGTAAGTGACATGATCTGACCTAAGTCATCATGTCTGGGCTACAGGATGCTAAGAAATTCTACTGATTATCATATGGGGATAATAAATGAGAGTTTCCAACTTGCAAAAAATTGGTTTGTATTGTTCCCAGAAACAAGCTGAAATGTCCACAGAAGCCAGAAGGATAAGACAAATGTGTGAATTCTGTAGATCTAAGAAAATAAGACTTAGTATGGATTGTGGGGAAATGAGAATAAATCTCTCATTAGAGATTTACATTAGAGAAAGGTATTCAGATTAGAGAAAAAACTGTGCTAGAAGTTCCTACAAAATAAAGTCTGCTGACCTGCCATCCTGCCATATTCATCTATATCCTTAAAAAATATATTTGATATGTTTTTAGTTAGAAATTTTAGTTAGAGTCTAGGTTAAGCTACAAATGAAAAGACTTTAAAATTCAGTGGGTCAAATATGACAGACATTTATTTTTATAACAGACTAGAAGTAGGTGGACAGTCCAGAGCTGTAGGCAGCTCTGCTCCATGAGTACTCTCAGGTATCAAAGCTGGTGGTACAGCTCAATCATCCTCCACGCAGGCTTCCACCTCTATCAGGGTTCATTCCAGCTGCCAAAGGCAAGAGAAAGGCATGTCCCAGAAGTTGTATACAATACTTCCACCTAATTACATGGGTTGTACTGGAACACTACTAAAACCCATAGAGGGAGTTGTAATACTAACAGACAGAAAGGAATAATAGATACTGAGGGGTGGCAACAATTTCTGCCATCCTGTTTTTGAGTAAAAGCCAAGTGAATCCCAGGGACTTGCTGGCAAGACGACTGAATAGGAGCAGCTCCCATCTGCAGCACCCAGTGAGATCGACACAGAAGCTCAGGTACCCAGTTCATCTCAATGGGACTGGTTCGACAGTGGATGCAGCCCACGGAAAGCGAACTGAAGCAGGATGGGGTGTCGCCTCACCCGGGAAGGGCAAGGGGTCAGGGAATTTCCTGTTCCTAGCCAAGGGAAGCCTTGAGAGACTCCACCAGGAAGAACAGTACACTCTGGCCCAGATACTGAGCTTTTCTCATGGTCTTTGCAACCAGCAGACCAGGAAATTCTCTCTGGTCCCTGGCTCGGTGGGTCCCACCCCCATGGAGCCCAGCAAGTTAAGATCCACTGGCTTGAAATTCTCACTGCTAGCACAGCAGTCTGAGGTCAACCTGGGATGCTCAAGCTTGGTGTGGGGAGTAGGTGGTTTTACCCTCACAGTGTAAACAAAGTCACCAGGAAGTTCTAACTGGGCGGAGCCCACTGCAGCTCAGCAAGGCTGCTGCGGCCAGACTGCCTCTCTAGGCAGGGCATCTCTGAAAAGAAGGCAGCAGCCCCAGTCAGGAAATTATAGATAAAACCGCCATCTCCCTGGGACAGAGCACCTGGGGGAAAGGAAAGCTGTGGGCGCAGCTTCAGCAGACTTAAATGTCCCTGCCTGACAGCTCTTAAGAGAGCAACAGATCTCCCAACACAGTGTTCAAGCTCTGATTAGGGACAGGCTGCCTCCTCAAGCGAGTCCCTGATCCCCGCGTATCCTCACTAGGAAATATCTCCCAGTAGGGGCTGACAGAAACCTCATACAGGAGAGCTCTGGCTGGCATCTGGTGGGTGCCCTTCCATGACAAAGCTTCCAGAGGAAGGAACAGGCAGCAATCTTTGCTGTTCTGCAGCCTCCACTGGTGACACCCAGGCAAACAGGGTCTGGAGTGGACCTCCAGTAAACTCCAGCAGACCTGCAGAAGAGTCAGGGACCTGACTGTTAGAAGGAAAACTAACAAACAGAAAGGAATAGTAGCAACATCAACAAAAAGGACGTCCACTCAGAGACCCCATCTGAAGGTCACCAATATCAAAGACCAACAGTAGATAAATCCATGAAGATAGGGAGAAGACAGCACAAAAAGGCTGAAAACTCCAAAAACTGAAACACCTCTTCTCCTCCAAAGGATCACAACTCCTTGCCAGCAAGGGAACAAAACTGGATGGTGAATGAGTTTGATGAATTGACAGAAGTAGGCTTCAGAAGTTGGGTAATAACAAACTCCTCTGAGCTAAAGGAGCATGTTCTAACTCAATGCAAGGAAGCTAAGAACCTTGAAAAAAGGTTAAACAAATTGCTAACTAGAATAACCAGTTTAGAGAAGAACATAAATGACCTCATGGAGCTGAAAAACACAAGAACTTCGTGAAGCATACACAAGTATCAACAGCTAAATCCATCAAGCAGAAGAAAGGATATCGGAGATTGAGGATCAGCGCAATGAAATACAGTGAGAAGACAAGATTAGAGAAAAAAGAGTGAAAAGAAACAAACAAAGCCTCGAAGAAATACGGGGCTATGTGAAAAGACCAAGTCCACATTTGATTGGTGTACCTGAAAGTGACGGGGAGAACGGAACCAAGTTGGAAAACCTAAGTCTATCTCCAGTCTTAAAAATGCATTTATTGATAAATACATTCTGAATCAATCAGCTTTGGATTCTTGGCATTTAATTTTAACTCTATGTGAATGAAGAGAACTACTCACAAATTTACCTGAGCACCAGGAAAGGCAAGAATAATGTAAGGAAGGCTGGATAGTAATGAGCCTTAAGAGCCTCATTTGATAGGTGTAATAAAAGCAATCAATTACACTTATTACTAGTACATAACACACTGTGACAATAACTGCATTAAAAAAGGGTGCAATTCAGGCAAATGCAAGAGGCAGAAATCTTATTCTTTCTTATTTAAGCACTGCTCTTTTTAACCGATCTTATGATAGAAACCTAATGGATATACTTAAACCATAGAAGGCAACAAATTAGACCTCGATAAGAAATTTTTTAAAACAATGGCATGGTATAATGATATGGAGACAAAAGTGACTCCATCTTGGTGCTGATTCATTATGTTGGCTTCTCATTAGCCCCAGTCCCATGCATGCCTCCTGATCCCTACTTTATTTACTGTCCTTAGTATAAGAACATGTCAACCTTGATGTTATGGCACGAATCATAGTCTATGATGCACACAGCATTCTTGCCTGTTCTGAAGGGTCACCTTTAATTGTCCCTAAGAGAGCACATCCTCCTTTCCCTACAGCATATAAGCCCTGGGTCTGCGGAGTAACAGCACCAGGGTCTACTTGTCTTGCTGCTCATGAACTTCCATCCATAAGTTCCCCAAATAAATGACCCTTTAGTAACAAGCTAGATTTCTCTGCCTTATCCTTTGTTTCTCAGCTCTTTCGGCATTTGGGAGCCACTTTGCCACTCTCACGAAACAGATGGGTCTAAGAATGAACTGGCACAACTTTGATAGTGAGTTTTAGTGGTGGCTGTGGTTTCGATGGTTCCTGTGATTCCTAGACCACAGGAAAGGTTGATGGGCTACAAAACCACAGCATTCCTAAGATTCTTTTTATTTAATTTCTATTCCCTGGATTTACCTCCCTGGACATGTCTTTCATTTTCATGTACCCATGATTATCCATGCTGTTGTCGCTGCCTGCAGAACCTCTGCTATACCTACCTCCTTCCCAAAAGCTTCCATGTCCCAGGCCTGGTAGTTACTTCTTCTGGGGTTTTCCCAGATTTTCCCTAGCAGTTAGTCACATTTTCCTCACTCTTCCCACAGTCATACTTATAGTAGATAGGATCAAAACTTACACTGGATTCCATTGATTTTGTGTTAGTATTTCCTTCAACAGTGTCCACTCATTAAGGGCAAGGCCTGTGTTTCCTTTACTCACCTCAGTGTTTCCCTCTTCCTAGGATAGTGCCCCATCCATAGCAGGTGCTTAACAATGTTACCAAGTTTGCAAACAGAAGTTTACATTTCTAGCTGCCCACTCTACTGAAAAATGTTCCTAGCTGCCCATTCGAACCCATCATCCACTGAACTTACCATACCTACCCAGGGAGCCAGGTATAAGGAGGTTCACCACAGCATTGTTTATTGTTGTGAAAAGCTAACAAAACTTAATTTATCTATTACAAAGGTCCTGTTGATATGGACTGTTTAATTCATTCCCTAGAATACTCTATAGCAGTTAAAATGAATAAATTGATCTGCATTTATCAATCAACAAGAATAAATCTCAAAAAAACCATTAAGTTTTAAAAACCAAGTTCTTTTTTTTTTTTTAAATATATATAATGCATTTGCAGTAATCAAACAGAAAATGTTTATTTTGTAATTCTAAAAACACTTAAAATAAGCCTTGGTATTTGAAAAGAGAGAATTGCTGAGGGCTACATGCATATACTAATACATATATTAACTCATATCACAAAACTGTGATCCTGGGCTTCAATATGTATTGACTTATATATAATGTTATTTCTCAGAGTTGGTATTTCTTCTTATTATTTTTAAAATTTGTATTGGTAACATTAACATTTAGCAACCTTGTCTGTATTTTTAAAATGAGCATGTGCCAATTAGGTAAATACTATAAAACTTTTTTTTTTCTTTTTTTTTTTTTAATTTATTTATTATTATTATACTTTAAGTTGTAGGGTACATGTGCATAACGTGCAGGTTTGTTACATATGTATACTTGTGCCATGTTGGTGTGCTGCACCCATCAACTCGTCATTTATATCAGGTATAACTCCCAATGCAATCCCTCCCCCCTCCCCCCTCCCCGTGATAGGCCCCGGTGTGTGATGTTCCCCTTCCTGAGTCCAAGTGATCTCATTGTTCAGTTCCCACCTATGAGTGAGAACATGCGGTGTTTGGTTTTCTGTTCTTGTGATAGTTTGCTAAGAATGATGGTTTCCAGCTGCATCCATGTCCCTACAAAGGACACAAACTCATCCTTTT
>NC_037670.1:88756237-88800453 GCF_003255815.1 Theropithecus gelada
TGAATTAATTTTCGTATAAGGAGTAAGGAAAGGATCCAGTTTCAGCTTTCTACTTATGGCTAGCCAATTTTCCCAGCACCATTTATTAAATAGGGAATCCTTTCCCCATTTCTTGAAAAACCAAGTTCTTGAACAATATGTAAGTATGATACCATTTGTGTAAATTACATGCATTATCTTTTCAATAAAACAAGTATTTTTTTCAAAAATAAATTTTGAAAATAAGAACATTTCCCTCAATGCCATTTTCCCTCCAGCTTCTGTGCTTTTCATAATTCACACCAGTATGAAGTTCAGGAATTGGAAGCAAAATTCCATAAACAGGAGAGACCAGAGCCCAGGAGGCTCTGTCCCACACAATTCTTAAATTTCTATCAAATAGGGAAGTTCAAATCTTAATCTAGATACCCCCAAGAAATCTCTAAGTAATTCTTCTTTGACTACATGTGAGATGAAGAAAAAACAACTGAAAAGGATGCTAATAGCCTTTGACCTCCAAAGAAAATTAGAGGGCTCAAAGAAATGAAATTTAAATGTATGGATTTTAACACCTTGGCCATTAACAATGGATGCATCCATTGGTGAGTGGGAAAGAATCCCCATGACAGGAAGGAAGACTAGAAAATCTCCACTCCTAAGAGAGAGGGCTCAATGTCTGCTTCCCTTTGGTGCAGGAGGAAATCTGGATTTATAACTATTCTCCATTTGCCCCCACCTCTAAATCCATTCTCTCCTCTGTTCCAAGTTTGGAGAGGCTGGGTTCTATGTACTATTTCACCCAGTATCCTTCCTGCAGCCTGGCTTCTAGTTGAGTTTGTTCAGTGGAACCTATTAGCAAGACATGGAGGGTGGAAAGAGAAGTTGGGGTATCTCTTCCTCCTTTTCTACCCACTTTGGCGTCATAGTTCTGGTACTAGCTGTGTCCCTGTGCAGCTAAGGTCAGGCTGGGCTGCTCCTGAGACCTGGAATCTTTTGCTAGGTCTACCTGAAAAATCATACAGGCATTCCTTTCCCAGCACATTGCCAGGAGGAGAGGCACAGGGCCTTACTCCTAAAGGATTCAGACCCCTCTGCTCTCATACACTCCAGTCAGGTAGGACTGTCTTCTGGAAGGAAGAAATCTTTCTCCCTCCATGTTTCTGACCAAGATACATGATCCATGCCCTGAACCTCTCCCCACTTCATGGCTTAGTCTTTGAAAACAAAAGCCAGGATTTTTGCTTTCTGCCTTGCCACATGCCCCCGCCCCCCCGCCAAGTTAATGAGCACAGGGACAGGCCCCCACTTGAATGGAGGGAAAAAAGAGGCAGGGGCAGAGAGGGCAGCAAGGACACGGATCACTCACTCAAAGCATCAGAGCGCCGTCGGTCAGACCCTCCACAGCTTATTTGGACCCTGTCTACCCTGCTCACTTCCACCCACATTTTAGCCAGTCTCAACCTCCCGACCTTGCCTCCACCATTCCACAGCTTTAGCAATGGGTGTATACACGTTCTTTGCACAGGTCACTTAACAAGACAGAAGCACTATTTACTAAGTTGCATGGCATTTCCAATATGTACCTCATTCCCAACTGGCACTCTGCTGGGCCCCAGACACCCCTGTGGGGGCCTCTCTAAGCCTCCTACGCAGACCTCTCTTAGAGAGGCTGGAGGTGCCCATGGAGGACAGACGGGCGGGGGGTCTTGCACAGAGTTTGGATCAAGAGCATAAGCTTTTCTGCAGGCAAGCCCTGCATCCAAACTCCAACTCTGCCAACCAGGAAAAGTGTGATTTCAGTCCTCTGTTCCCCCAGATATAAAATGTGCATAACAATAGTACTCACACCATAGGATTACTGCCATCATACATGAGAATGTACATAAAGCACCATGCCTGGAACTTGGGAAGGGCTCAGTAGAGGAATCTGTGCCTTCATTATTGTTAAGACTGTCCACTACATATGTCCCAAACTCCCTGGTGCTTCTGGAGCTCTCCTGGCCACTTTCTGCCCCTGCGGATCTGAAAAGACAGGCAGGTTACTTGTGAAAGGGACAAAGTAGGCAACACGGTTACTGTGGTGCAATCTAAGGAACCATGACCCCCACACTGTGGTCTTCCAGTGGCATATGGGGTGACAGGCCATTGGGCAAACTGGTACTGAGTGCCCAGTACATGCCAGTCATTGCATTAGATGCTAGGGACACAAGGACAGTGGTCTCTCCTCTTGAGGCACTAACATCTCATGGAGAAATAGACCTGTGACAAATCCTCCATTAAAAAAATAATGTGGGCGCTTCATTAAAGTCAAGGGCAATATGATTGACAGGTCACAGTATTAAACATATTCCCATTTATCATTAAAATAGATTCTGGGACAAACTCTCCATATTATATGATGAGACCTTTGACAGAGGTGAGCCCCAAGCACAGACATGACAGAAACATTTCTAACCCCAACCCAGAGGGTCATGGAAGGACCTTAGAAAATGTTACACCTGAGAAGAGTCTGCAAGAAGGAGTTGAAGGTTACCAGGTGGGCTGGGGGTAAGGGAGGAGAGCGGGGAAGATGTGAAACAGTTACAGCTCAGCACAGGAAGTAGCAAGTGAAAATGGAAAAATGAGTAAAAGGCAGGGCCTAAGAGTCTTTTGGATCACAATAAAACTTTAGGCTTTATTCTGAATCTCCTAAAGATGTAAGGAGAGAAGTAAAATGGTTAAATTTTGATGAAAAAAATAATTCTGATGGTAGTGTGAGAAATGGATAGGAAGCAGGAAGCCTGGTGACAGGGAAGACATTCAGGAGGCGATTGCAATAACCCAGGTGAGAGATGAGGATGGCCCAAACTAAGGCAGTGGTGGTGACAAGAGAGGATGCATTAAAATAATTGTTATGATAGTGTTTATAATTCCATATATTATAAACAAAATTATGGTATGACTGTAAAGATTCCATATATATACCAATATATATATTTTGGTATATATATATACCAATATATAATTTATAAATTTATAAATTTATAAATTTGCAATATACCTATATATTATAAACATATATTTATAATTTTATGCATTATTGCAAAATTATTATAATTTACAAAAATTATATAAGTATAATCATGTTTATAATTGTTATCGAGTGTTTTCTGTGTACTTGGCATTGTTCTAAGACCTCTATATGGGTTAAGTCTTCCAAACTTCACAACAGTCACTTTGTGGCAGGCACCATTATTATTCCCATCTTCAGATGAGGAAACTGACACAGAATCACGTGGAGAGTAAATTTGTAGAACCAAGATTCAGACTCAGACAATTCTCACTCTAAAGTCATAATCATTGCTGTGTGCTTCCAAGAGATTTTTAGAAAAAAAATACCAAATTGGTTATAGGCTTTAGGGGGAGAAATGAAGGATTTCTTCTAGTTGGTTAACTGGTGGGTAGTAGAGGAAAACATGTTCAGAGGATGAGGATGATGAGCTTGTTTTGGACAAGCTGACTCTGGTGCACCCATTGAACACATAAGGAGAGATGACGTCTAGAGTGCACACTGGCAGCTAGAGAGATACTGTCTTACTCACCTTTGAGATCTCAGCATCTAGCCTCTTAGAAGATTTTTAATAAATGTGTGTTCGATGGTTGCAAATTTGGAAGTCATCAACAGAAGCTACAAGAGTAGATGTGATCATGCAGGGAAAGAGATTAATGTAAGAAGAGAAGTCAGTCAATGATGGCATCTTAGAACCAACATATAAAGAGTAGGCAGAGGAAGATCAGCCACAGAGGTGCAAAGTCAGCACACGTTAAGTCCTCCATGTAAGCAATACTTCTCCCTTTTTATGACATGGTGCTGAGGTGGGAAGTGTGATGGACTGCAAAATAGAAAACAATAAACATTGATCAAAGTTAGCAATACCTAGTTATAATATGTATCTAACCTGTTATGAGAAAATGCCCAGCAAGACCTCTAGATAAAAGGATAACATGGATGATGAGGAACGTGGATGAGAGAGAAGGAAATGGTCTGGCTGGCCAACATAAGCCCCGACCAGGTACTGCTTACCAGACTAGCATGGCTTTCACCTCACCTTTGGAAATGAACAATATTCATGCCAGAAGCTTGTATTGTTCTAAGACATTTACAAAAGTACCCATATGTCTTTCCACCTCTCCATGAGTTCTGTCAGCAATAACTACTGATTATCTTATTTTACTAACGAGGCAAAAAGTCAACCCCTACATCACGGAAAGATACTGCTGTTGGAACCCAGTCACATAGCTCTGCTTGGGGATGAGCTATTTTGCTGTTTAAGAAACCCTCAAGGCTTTCTGTGTCAACTTGTACATCTTCACTGAACATAAAAAGATAAATTGTAAAAAGCCTGGCATTTATCCCCTATGTTGGGTGGAGGTATCAGGTGTGAACTAGTTCCTAATGCTTTGAACAGCAAAATGGTTAAAATGACTTTTCTCCTCCATTTTTTTTTATTTCATATAGTTTCCTCTACTGCCTCTCCTTAAGATTTTACCAGACCTGTGAAGCCAAGTCTCATTCTCAAATATTTTCCAGGATGGTCCCAGTGCCTCAGTTCTTATTGGCTAATCAAACAATTCATCCTTACGCCTGCTGTTGACCATTTGCCAACACTATGTGTACATTACTGGTAGAATTAAACCTACGTATGATCATAACTTTTCATTCATATAATATAAATATTTCATAATGCACATAGTACAGAAAATTCAAATATGCCAGGTACAAAACAAAGACTCCTAACGTTCTAAAGAAAAAAACAAAAATACATCATTTTATTAAAAATATAAAAGAGAATAAATGTTCATTGACGTTTAAGTTCAGTTTTCTAAGCTCAGACAACAGTTAGGTTGATAACTTTGATACAGATGAAAGAGGAGAACATGTTTTCTCTTCTCCCTGGAGAGGAAAATACATTATCTTCTCTTCACAGCTTTCATGCACCTGACAGCTAAACTTAGCCTTGGGCCAGTGAACAACTCACTTGTTCAGTTAATGCCACAGCAATGAAGGAATCTTTTGCCATATCAGCTGCAAGTTTTTGTCAAGACATTAGACAAGGATCCCAGTTTAGAAATGTCTGTGGACAGTGTCCCTCTCAGGAACACAGCTCTGAGTCCAGGGGCTCTGTAGTGGCTCTCACGTATCCTTCTCAGAGAGCATGTGGAGGAGCCAGAGTGAGGCTCCAGGATCCAAAGTTCCTGGGCCAGGCTGGGAAGAGCTCCCCCTGGAAGTGGCTATGGCTCCTCAGAACATTCAGGTAAGCGGGAGGGGCTGTGGCATGACCAGAACTGGGGAGGACCAGGGTATAAAGCCTTACTTAGGCAGCAACTTTATTAATTACACAGCTTCAATCACATCACTCAGCCTTTCTGAGCCTCCCTTCTTTACCCTCAAGTGGAAATGAGGATTCTGAACTACCGCCTCTCAGCTGTTTTGAGGAGTAAGTAATATCATCAAAGAATGTTCAGGAGGACATGAAATGACAGCTGAGATCACCACCCACTAGAACTTTTCAGTGCTGCTTTTCCCCTGCCGTCCTGGTCCTAAGGCCATTTCACATCCAAGCACAGCTTGCTCTAGAAGACTTTGCTCCCAGAAAAATTTCTGGGAACACACGGATGTCAGGTAAAAGAGGAAGTGAGACATTCAGAATATATATTGATATATGCTAATGTACATACATAGATAAGGGTTTTTGTTTTGTCTTTTTTTCTTACTTATTGCTTTTATTTTTGTTTTTTACTGATATGACCTCGAGTAGGTGATTTTTCACCCTTTTTGGTTTCTGATTCTATATTTGTAACATAAGCAATGTCTATTTGAATGCCTAATGGGATTCTCAAGCTTAATTGTCTGGAACCAAGCTCCCCAATCCAGCTCCTACCAATGCCAACAGCAATTCCATTCCCTTGTAGCTCAGCCAGTCACTTGGAGTCACCCTTGACTCGGCTCTCTTACATTTTACATACAATCCATTAGCAAATTCTGTTGGCTGTACCTCCAAAATGCCTCCAATCCAACCATACCCTGTAGTCTCACAGCCTTCTCTAGGCTGAGCGGCTATCAGCTCTCCCTGGTGAACTGAATCAGGGCTAAATGTTCTTTCTGCTTCCTTCTTGCTCTTCGCCCCCATCCCCAGTCTATTATCTGTCCAGGAGCCAGAGAGATTCTCCTAAAGCCTGTGCATGTCTGCCTAGTGTCCCTGAGGGCAAAGTCCTCATGTCTGACTAGGGCCCATGGGACAAAGCCTTCTGTATGCACATTTTATTTGAGACTGTGGTTCCAGGGAGCAGAAATGAAGGGCAGGCATTGCAACAGGAAAGAGGCGGGGTTGATACAAGAAAGTGTAACTTAAGCAAGTGATGCTTTGTCCCCAAGGGACCTCTTCATGAGCATTATTAATATGTCTCAGAGACATGCACCTGAGGGAAGAGAAGGGGAGCACTGGCATCTATCCCCCAATGATCAAGGATTACTTCAAGAGCCTGTTGTACCTGTGTGAGTCTAAGGGGATGTCTCTTACTACAGGTTCAGAGGAGCTTCCAGGATAAGAGACTACACCAGTGGCACAAGCCTGCAGTGAAGCACTTGTGAAATTCAAGGTGGAAATGGTTGCAGCAATTGTGGCTGGAAAAAGAGGTAGGGCCAAGGCTATGAGGATTATTCCATACTCCTACTCTGCTCTCAACCACCTCACAGTTTCCCATCTTCCCCATGATAAAATCCAAAGCCTTCACCACTAACCACACCAGTCTCCTCACTGTGCCTTGAAGACCCACCAAACATGCCCCAACTCAAGGTTTCTGCTCTCACTCCCTTCTTGCCCCCACTTAAAATGTTCTGTTCAGATGCCACCTTATCAGTGAGGCCTTCCCTGGCATAATCTTTTATGGAAAATCCTAAGGAATCTATTCAAAAACTATTAAACAAGTTCAGGGTACATATATTCATAAATCATTTGTATTTCTATACACTAGCAATGCACCATTAAAAACTAAATTTAAAAAAAATCTCATGTACAATAACATCAAAACCAGTAACATATTTAAGAATAAGTTTAACAAAAGAAATGCAAGATCTGTACACTGAAAAGTATGAAACATCATTGAAAATATGACAAAATGCTGAAATAAATGGAAAGCTATCCAATATTTATGGATTGGAAGACTTCATATTGTTAATTGATCTAAAGATTTAAGATAATTTTATCAAAATCCCAGTTGCTTTATTGTTTTGCAAACATTGACAAGTTGATCCTAATATTCACATGGAACTGCAAGGGACCCAGAGTAACCAAAATAATCTTAGAAAAAAATGAACAAAATTGGAATACCTGTAATTCCTGATTTCCAAACTTACTACAAGGCTATAGTAATCAAGACAGTCTGATACTAGCATCAGGATAGAGATATAGCTCAATTAAATAGAATTGAGAACCAAAAACAAACTCACTGTATCTACGACCAATTGATTTCTTATAAGATTGCCAAGAAAATTCAATGAGGAAAGAACAGCCTTTGCAACAAATGGTGCTGGAACAACTAGATATACACATTAAAAAAAAATGAAATTGGGCCCCTACATCACACCATATATTAAAAATTAACTCAAAATGTAACAGCAAAACTCTTGAAACCCTTATAAGAAAACATAGGAATAAATCTTTATGATGGATTAAGCAATGGTTTCTTAGACAGTACCAAAAGCACTGGCAAAAGAAGAAAAAATCGGTAAATCTGAGTTTATGAAAATTAAAAACTTCAGTGCTTCCAAGTACACTATCAATAAAATGAAAAAGAGCTGATAGAATGGGAGACAATATTTGCAAATAATATTTCTGATAAGGAACTTGCATTCTGAATATATAAATAACACTTACAAATCAACAATAGAAAGACATATAACCCAATTTTTAAATGTGCCAAAGATTTAAATTGACATTTCTCCAAGAAGATAGACAAATGAGCAAAAAGCACATGAAAAACTGCTCAACATCATCAGTCATTAGGGTAGCCAAATAAAACCACAATGAGATATCAGTTTACACCCACTAGGAGATCTATACTTTTTAAAAAACAGACAACAGCAAATGTTGGCAAGGGCATAGAGAAACTGAAACCTTCATGCCTTGCTGGTAGAAATGCACAAATGATACAGGACTTTAGAATAGTTTAAAAGTTCCTCAAAACGCTAACCATAGAGGTACCATATGACCCATCAATTCCACTCCTAGGTACGTACCTAGGAAACACATCCACACAAAAATTTGTGCACACATCTTCTTTTTCTTTTTTTTTTTTTTTTTTTTTTTTTTTTTTGAGACGGAGTCTGGCTCTGTAGCCCAGGCTAGAGTGCAGTGGCCGGATCTCAGCTCACTGCAAGCTCCGCCTCCCGGGTTCACGCCATTCTCCGGCCTCAGCCTCCCGAGTAGCTGGGGCTACAGGCGCCCGCCACCTCGCCCGGCTAGTTTTTTTGTATTTCTTAGTAGAGACGGGGTTTCACCGTGTTAGCCAGGATGGTCTCGATCTCCTGACCTCGTGATCCACCCGTCTCGGCCTCCCAAAGTGCTGGGATTACAGGCTTGAGCCACCGCGCCCGGCCGCACACATCTTCTTAAAACTTGTACACAAATGTTTGGCATTATTCATAATTACCAAAAGTGGAAACAACTCAAGTATCCATCATCAGATGAACTGATAAACAAAATGTGTTATAAACACATAATAGAGTGTTATTCAGACTTAAAGAGGAGTGAAGTACTGACACAGGCTATGGATGAACCTTGAAAAGATCATGCTAAGTGAAAGAAGCCAGACAAAAAGGCTGTATTGTATAATTCCATTTATAAAAAATATTCAGACTAGAAACATCCATAGGAACAGAAGGATTAGTGGTTGCCCTGGGCTAGAGGGGACAAGGGATGGAAAGTGACTGCTAATGGGTAAAGGTCGCTTTTATTTTTTTTTGGAAGTGACGAAACTTCTACTATTAAATGGCAGTAATGCTTGAACGACTCTGTGAATGTACTAAAAACCACTGAATTGTACACTTTAAAAGGGTGAATTTTATACTGCATAAATTGTATTTCAATAAAGCTGTTATTTTTTTAAAATGGCAATAGCAAATACTTGCAAGGATACATAGAAACTGGGTCTCTCATATATTGCTGATGTGAATGTAAAATGCTACAGCTACCCTGAAAAATAAATGGATAGTTTCTTTGAAAAATAAACATACTCTTATTATGCCATCCAACAATCACCCACCTAAGCATTTATACCACAGAATGAAAACATATGCCCATACACAAATGTATACATGATTGTTCACAGCAGCTTTATTTGTAACAACCATAAATCGGAAACAGCCAAAATGTCCTATAAGGTATGAACAGTTAAACAAACTGTAGTATATATATACCACGAAGTACTACTGAACAATAAAAAGGAATTAATTATTGATACACACAACAATTTGAATGAATCTTAATGGCATTATGCTGAGTGAAAGAAAAGAAGCAGTTTCAAAAGGTCATATACTGAATATCCCAATTACCT
This sequence comes from Theropithecus gelada, assembly GCF_003255815.1. NCBI lineage: Eukaryota > Metazoa > Chordata > Mammalia > Primates > Cercopithecidae > Theropithecus > Theropithecus gelada. The sequence goes on from NC_037670.1 coordinate 88,765,811, forward strand.
TGATGTGATTGTTATACATTGTATGCAAGTATCAAAACATCATATGTATCCCCCAAAAACGCACCACTATTTTTTTTTTTTTTTTTTGAGACGGAGCCTTGCTCTGTCACCCAGGCTGGAGTGCAGTGGCACGATCTCGGCTCAGCCTCCTGGGTTCATGCCATCCTCCTGCCTCAGCCTCCTGAGTAGCTGGGACTACAGGCGCCGGCCACCATGCCGGGCTAATTTTTTGTATTTTTAGTAGAGATGGGGTTTCACCGTGTTAGCCAGGATGGTCTCGATCTTCTGACCTGGTGATTCGCCCGCCTTGGCCTCCCAAAGTGCTGGGATTACCGGAGTGAGCCACTGCACCCAGCCAAAAATGCACCACTATTATACAATTTTTAAATGTAAAAAACTTTATATGCTATATAATACCAATTCTAGTGCATTCCTTTAAAGAAAATTACTGTTATATATTTAGGGAGTGCAAGTGCAGATTTCTTATGTGCATATATTGTACAGTGGTGAAGTCCGGGTATACAGCACATTCTTGAGATGACAAAATAGTAGAGACAGAGAACAAATTCGTGGTTGCCAGTGGTTATGGACTAGGGGTGTGGGGGCATGTAAGGAAGTGGGTGTGGCAATAAAGGGGTAGCAACAGGAAGAGCTTTGTGGTGATGAGATAGTTCTATATCTTGAATAAGGTGGTTACATAAATCTACACGTGTGATAAATTGACACAGAATTTTATACATGCATTATACCAATGTCAATTTTCTGGTTACGATATTGCACTAAAGTTATATAAGAAGTAACCATTGGGGGAAACCAGGTAGACCATGGGAACTCTGTACTAGCCTTATAACTTCTTCTGAATCTATAATTATTTCAAAATTAAAGCTTAATAACAAAAATTTACAAAACACTGTTCTGGAGAATCTTTGTAAAGTCCTTTCAAGCTCTATAATTGTTTTGGTGAAAAGAAAACCAATGTCCCATAAAATGAAAAATGGATAAATTGGACTTCAACAAAGTTAAAATCTTCATCTCCACAAAAGATCCTGCTAAGAGATACAGACTGGGAGATAATATTTGCAAATCATGTATCCAACAAAGGATTAATATCTACCATATGTACAAAACTATCAAAATTCAGTAGTAAAGAAACAATCCAATTAGAAAATGGGCAAAAGATATGCAGAAAAATTTCATCAAAGAGGATATACATATGGCAAATAAGCACATGAAAAGATAATCAACATCATTAGCCATTAGAGAAATGCAAATTAAAACTACAATGACATATCGCTACACACCTATGAGGATAACTAAAATAAAAAGTAGTGATAACACCAAATACTGGCAAGATGTGGAAAGACTGTATTACTCATACATTGCTGGTAGAAATGTAAAATAGTAAAGCCAGGCTGGAAAACAGTTTGGCAATTTCTGTTCAAAAGTAAAGGTAGACTTACTGTGCAAATCAGAAATTATACTCTTTAGCATATATCCCAGCAAAATCAAAACTTATTCTTTACACAGAAACTCATACATGAACCTTCACATGAGCTTTATTCATGATATCCAAAACGTGGAAAGTATTCAATGTCTTTCAATGCATGAGTGATTAAGTACACTGTGGTACATACATACCATGTAAAACAATTCAGCAGTAAAAAGGAACAAACTATTGACAACATGCAGCAATATGAATGAAAGTCAAGAAAATTATGAGTGAAAAAAGACCATTTCAAAAGGATATATAGTGCATAATTACATTTATATAACACTCATGAAATAACATAATTATAGTGAGGGAGGACAGGGGAGTGGTTACCAGGGGTTAGAGTTTCAGGAGGGAGGGTGTGAAGGTAGCTACACAAGGAGGTCATAAGTGAGTCTTTTCTTTTTTTTTTTTATTTGAGACGGAGTCTTGCTCTGTCACCCAGGCTGGAGTGCAGTGGTGCGATCTTGGCTCACTGCAAGCTCCGAATCCTGGGTTCACGCCATTCTCCTGCCGCAGTCTCCCACGTAGCTGGGACTACAGGCACCCGCCACCATGCCCGGATAATTTTTTTGTATTTTTAGTAGAGACAGGGTTTCACCACATTAGCCAGGATGGTCTCCATCTCCTGACCTCGTGATCTGCCTGCCTCGGCCTCCCAAAGTGCTCGGATTACAGGCATGAGCCACTGCGCGCAGCCACAAGTGAGTCTTATAATGACAGGACAGTCAACAATCTTGAGTGTGTGGTCAGGAAGAGGGCCAACTAGAGTTACCTAGTGCTTGTCCTTCCCACATAAAGGGGCCTATATTTCAACTAAGAGTGACCAAAGAAGTAAAGAGCACCAGGGGAATGGCAAAAGCTCTGTGGAGCACTGAAACCCAGGATAGCACCATAGAGAGGGGAGTGAGGCATCCTCCCTCTGCCACACTCTCTTTTCCTTCAGGATCAGCTTGGATCCAGGGGGAGCTTCTTCCTATGAGGAAAAGGTAAGTTACAGAACCCCAGCAGTCCCCACTGCTACCACAAATGCCAGCAATCCTTACTATAAGAGATCACCGCAGTCTTCACAGAATCTCAATTTAGAATGGAGAGTAGCTAGGAGTCCATGCAGCTACATTGCCTTACAGTAACAGCCCACCTTGGCCCACCCCCATGGCCAAAGCTGCTACTGCTCAGTGACATCTTGAAACTGGATCTACTATTAGAATGCATCTTGCCCTTGGGGCCAGTAGCAACTGACTCTCTCTATCTCTGAACCCTTACCATCATTCCACCACTCTCACACAAGTGCCTGTAGCACTACAAGCCCAACTGCCTGGAGCCTAGACCAGAGAGAATGACTCATGAGTCAGTAATAAATAGCCTACCAACCAAATAAAAGCCCAGGACCAGATGGATTCACAGCTGAATTCTACCACATGTACAAAGAAGAGCTGGTACCATTCCTGCTGAAACTATTCTAAGAATATGAGGAGGTGAGACTCCTCCCTAACTCATTCTATGAGGCCATCATCATCCTGATCCCAAACCTGTCAAAGATACAACAAAAAAAGAGAAAACTTTAAGCCAATATCCTTGATAAGCATCGATGAAAAATCCTTTACAAAATACTTGGTAAACTGAATCCAGCAGCCGTCCAAAAGCTTATCCACCACAATCAAGTAGGCTTTATCCCTGGAATGCAAGATTGGTTTAACATAAGCAAATCAATAAATGTGATTCATCATATAAACAGAATTAAAGACAAAAACCACATGATTATCTCAATAGATGCAGAAAAGACTTTCAATAAAATTCAACACCCTTCATGTTTAAAAAAAACCCTCAATAAAGTAGGTATTAAAGAAACATACTTCAAAATAATAAGAGCCGTTTATGACAAACCCACAGCCAACATCATACTGAATGAGCAAAAGCTGGAAGCCTTCCCCTTGTAAACCGACACAAGACAAGGATGCCTTCTCTCACCACTCCTAATCAACATAGTGTTGGAAGTTTTGGCCAGGGCAATCAGGCAAGAGAAAGAAATAAAAGGCATCCAAATAGGTACAGAGGAAGTCAGACTATCCCTGTTTGCAGATGACATGATCCTACATCTAGAAAACCCCATAGTCTTGGCCCAAAAGCTTCTTAAGCTGATAAACAACTTCAGCAAAGTCTCAGGATACAAAATCAATGTGCAAAAATCATTAGCATTCCTATATACCAACAACAGTCAAGCCAAGAGCCAAATCAGAAAGGCAATCCCATTCACAATTGTTATGAAAAGAATAAAATACCTGGGAATACAGCTAACTAGGGAGGTGAAAGGTCTCTACAAGGAGAACTACGACATACTGCTCAAAGAAATCAAAGATGACAAAAATGAATGGAAAAACAGTCTATGCTCATGGATAGGAAGAATCAACATCGTAAAAATGGCCACACTGCCCAAAGCAAGTTATAGATTCAATGCTATTTCTATCAAACTACCATTGAGATTCTTCACAGAACTAGAAAAAACTATTTTAAAACTCATACAGAACCAAAAATGGTCCTGAATAGTGAAGGCAATCCTAAGAAAAAACAAAGGTGGAAGCATCATGCTACCTGACTTCAAACTATGCTATAGGGCTGCAGTAACCAAAACAGCATGGTACTGGTACAAAAACAGACACAGAGACCAATGGAACAGAAATAAGGCCACATACCTACAGCCATCTGATCTTCCACAAACCTAACAAAAACAAGCAATGGGAAAGGATACCCTATTCAACAAATGGTGCTGGGATAATTGGCTATCCACATGCAGAAGATTAAAACTTGACTCCTTCTTTATACCATATACAAAAATTAACTCAAGATGGATTAAAGACTTAAATATGAACCCAAAGCTATAAAAACCCTGGAAGACAGCCTAGGCAATACCATTCAGGATCTAGGCATGGGCAAAGATTTCATGACAAAGACACCAAAAGCAATCACAACAAAAGCAAAAATTGACAAACAGGATCTAATTAAACTAAAGAGCTTTCTGCATACAGCAAAAGAAACTATCAACAGAGTGAGAAGACAACCTAGACAATGGGAGAAAATATTTGCAAACTATGCATCTGACCAAGGTTTAATATCCGGCATCTATAAGCAACTTAAACACATTTATAAGCAAAAAACAACCCCATTAAAAAGTTGGCCAAGGACATAAACAGACACTTTTCAAAAGAAGACATACATATGGCCAACAATCATATGAAATAAAGCTGAATATCACTGATCATTTGAGAAATGCAAATCAAAATCACAATGAGATGCCATCTCTCACCATTCAGAATGGCTATTATTAAAAAATCAAAAAATAACATGCTGGCAAAGTTGTGGAGAAAAAAGAATGCTTATACACTGTTAGGGGAAGTGTAAATTAGTTCAACCACTATGGAAGACAGTGTGGCAATTCCTCAAAGACCTAAAAACAGAACTACCATCTAATCCAGCAATCCCATTACTGGGCATATAGCCAAAAGAATATAAATCATTCTATTATAAAGACACATGCACACATATGTTCATTGCAGCACTATTCACAAAAGCAAAGATGCAGTGTCAACCTAAATGCCTATTAGTGATAGACTGCATAAAGAAAATGTGGTACATATCTACCATGGAATACTATGTAGCCATAAAAAAGAATGAGATCATGTCCTTTGCAGGGACATGGATGGAGTCAGAGGCCATTATCCTTAGCAAACTAATGCAGGAACAGAAAACCAAATACCACATGTCCTCACTTACAAGTGGGAGCTAAATGATGAGAACACATTGACATAAAAAGGGGAACAACACACACTGGGGCCTATCGAAGGGTGGAGAGTGGGAGAAAGGAGAGAAGGACCAGGAAAAATAACTAATCAGTACTGGGCTTAATACCTGTGTGATGAAATAATCTGTACAACAAACCCCCATGACACAAGTTTACCTATGTAACAAACCCTCACATGTACCCTTGAACTTAAAATAAAAGTTGAAAACAGAAAACTCTAAAAATGCCACCAAAAAACAGAACTATAAATGAATTCAGTAAAGCTGAAGGATACAAAATCAACATACAAAACTCAGTAGCATTTGTGTATACTAATAGCAAACCATTTGAAAAAGAGATCAAGAAAACAATTTCACAATAAAAACAAGATACTTAGGTATAAACTTAACCAAGAAGGTGAAAACTATAAAACGTTAATGAAAAAAACTGAATAAGAACAAATAAATGAAAGGGTATCACGTATTCCTGAATTAGAAGAACTTATGTTGCTAAAACGGCTATACTACCCAAAGTGATCATCAGATTTAATGCAATCTATATCAAAATACCAATGATGGCCAGGTGCAATGGCTCACGCCTGTAATCCCAACACTTTGGGAGGCTGAGGCGGGCGGATCACAAGGTCAGGAGATCGAGACTATCCTGGCTAACACGGTAAAACCCCATCTCTACTAAAAATACAAAAAAAAATTAGCTGGGTGTGGTGGCAGGCGCCTGTTAGACCCAGCTACTCGGGAGGCTGAGGCAGGAGAATGGCATGAACCCGGGAGGTGGAGCTTGCAGTGGGCTGAGATCATGCCACTGCACTCCAGCCTGGGCGACAGAGCAAGACTCCATCAAAAAAAAAAAAAAAAAACTGTTAGACAAACTAAAGTTTCTAATAATTTAAAAAAAAATTGCATGGCAATCAACTGCTTCATTAGCTCTGATATTGCATACATTTAAATATATGCATATCATTTCCTAGTTTAATTTAAACCAATTGTCTACAATTCAAATATACTTTCTCTGAATTCAAAAACTCTACAAATGGAAAGACCATTTTCCCCCAATAATATACAGAGTGAATTAGTTAAAATGTCAGAAAAATGTTCTCCTTCCCTTAGCTCAAAGGAATGAAGTATTCACTTGGATTCACCTCCAACTTGGACAATTCAGGAAGAATTACTGAACTACAGATTGCATTATAGATAAAGTCTGGTAGCAAACTCAGAAGGACAAACGTGCCAAGATCACAGGGAACTCTTCAAAAGTGGGTACTTAACTGAGAAGAGAGATAGCGAGAAGGATAGGAAAAAAGTCGGAGCAGCAAAGTAACTAAGGATGATGCAATAGAAATGAAGATGTTTAGGTTCCAAGAGTGAATTACAAGCATAAATATAGAATTCTCTAAAAGGGCTATGAAAATGAATTATAAAAACAAGACTATTTGGAAGCATTACTATTTGTAAATATCCCCTGGGTATTCTAATTTCCTTCACATAAACATTAGCATAGATCTTCATAAATCAGGAGTCTGTGTTCTCATTATGTATTCAGCACAATTAATTTCATTCCATCTTCTCAAGCTGTCATTTCCTGATTAAGTTTTCCTATTCTTCTTTGGTTTTGATTCCTCTTCCTTAAACTAAGGGTTTTAAACCACCAACATTATATTCCCTGAGTGGAGAGAAAACCCTTTCACGGGTTTTTAAAGAAAGGCAATTCTCAACACAAACCTAATCACAGGGTCTTTGTACCCCATCTTGTTTCAGTTCAGATGACTAAAGCTCCAGAGACCATAATTTCATATTACAGCTCCTCGCAAGACAGAACAGGCCCCAGGAACATGAAACTGGAACTCACTTCCAAATCTTCACCACAAAGGTGAAGAACACAGCCACCTTTCTTCCCCAGGAAATTACCTTTCTTTCCATTAAATTTATTTCAAGAAAGTTAAGGCTCCTCCTCCTGCTCCTGTCTTCTCAGGGAAGTCACTCTTGGTAAATGCTAGGTAAGTTTCTGTTCCTACCTTTACTGTAACAATGAAAGAAATAGAGATTAATTTATGACAGCCCCTCCGACCCCCAGTAAAGTTCCCTCAAAGCTTGTATGAAAACCTTCATTTCAAAAATATTCATAGCACTATTTGCCCCCTTATACATGTCACACAACTTTAGTATCCACTGAGCATCAAAATATAGAATGACCATTGGCAAACGAGGGACATACCTCAATGTAATAAATGCCATCTATGACAAACCCACAGCCAACATAATACTGGAGCGGGAAAAGTTGAAAGCATTCCCTCTGAGAACTGGAACAAGACAAGGATGCCCACTCTCACCACTCTTCAACACAGTACTGGAAGTCCTAGCCAGAGCAATCAGACAAGAGAAGGAAATAAAGTGCATCCAAGTTGGTAAAGAGGAAGTCAAACTGTCACTGTTTGCTGACCACATGATCACTTACCTTGAAAACCCTGAAGACTCCTCCAAAAAGTTCCTAGAACTGACAAAAAATTCAGCAAAGTTTCTGGATACAAGATTAATGTACATAAATCAGTAGCCCTTCTATACACCAACAGCGATGAAATGGAGAATCAAATCAAGAACTCAACCCCTTTTACAATAGCTGCAAAAAAAAAAAAAAAGAAAATACTTAGGAATATACCTAATCACGGAGTCAAAGACCTCTACAAGGAAAACTACAAAACACTGCGGAAAGAAATCATAGATGACATAAACAAATGGAAACACATCCCATGTTCATGGAAGAGTACAATCCATATTGCGAAAACTACCATACTGCCAAAAGCAATCTACAGATTCAGGCAATCCCCATGAAAATACCACCATCATTCTTCACAGAATTAGAAAAAAAATTCTAAAATTCATATGGAACCAAAAAAGAGCCCACATAGCTAGAACAAGACTAAGGAAAAAAACATTTGGAGGCGTCACACTATGGGAATTCAAACTATACTATAAGGCCATAGTCACCAAAACACCGTGGTACTGGTATAAAGATAGTCCATAGACCAATGGAACAGAATAGAGAATCCAGAAATAAACCCAAATACTTAAAGCCAACTGATCTTAGACAAAGCAAACAAATATGTAAAATGGGGAAAGGACACCCTTTTCAACAAATAGTGCTGGGATAATTGGCTAGCCACATGTAGGAGAATAAAGCTGGATCCTCATCTCTCACCTTAATCATCTCTCACAAAAATCAACTCAAGATGGTTTAAGATATTAAATCTAAGACCTGAAACTATAAAAATTCTAGAAGATAACATTGGAAAAACTCTTCTAGACGTTGGCTTAGGCGAGGATTTCATGACCAAGAACTCAAAAGCAAATGCAATAAAAACAAAGATAAATAGCAGGGACTAAATTAAACTAAAGAGTTTTTGCAAGGCAAAAGGAACAGTCAGCAGAGTAAAAAGACAACCCACAGAGTGGGAGAAAATCTTCACAATCTATACATCTGACAAAGGACTAATATTCAGAATCTACAACGAACTCAAAAAATCAGTAAGAAAAAAACCAAACCCATCAAAAAGTGGGCTAAGGACATGAATAGACAATTCTCAAAAGAAGATATACAAATGGACAAGAAACATATGAAAAAACACTCAACATCACTAATGATCAGGGAAATGCAAATCAAAACCACCATGCAATACCACCTCACTCCTGCAAGGATGGCCACGATCAAAAAATCAAAAAACAGTAGATGTTGGTATGAATGTGGTGATCAGGGAACACTTCTACACTGCTGGTGGTAATGTAAACTAGTACAGCCACTATGGAAAACAGTGTGGAGATTCCTTAAGGAGCTACAAGTAGAACTACCATTTGATCCAGCAATCCCACTACTGAGTATCTACCCAGAAGAAAAGAAGTCATTATACAAAAAAGATACTTGCACACACATGTTTATAGCAGCACAATTCACAACTACAAAATTGTGGAACCAACCCAATGCCCATCAATCAACAAGTGGATAAAGAAACTTGGTATGTGTATATATGTGTATGTATGTGTGTGTGTGTGCGCGTGCGTGTGTGTGTGTGTGTGTATATATATGTATGATGGAATACTATTCAGCCATAAAAAGGAATGAATTAATGGCATTCACAGCTACCTGGATGAGACTGGAGACTATTATTCCAAGTAAAGTAACTCAGGAATGGAAAACCAAACATCATATGTTCTCACTCATTAGTGGGAGCTAAGCTATGAGGATGCAAAGGCATAAGAATAACACAATGGACTTTGGTGATTCCGAGGGAAAGGGTGGGAAGGGGGTGAGGGATATAAGACTATAAATAGGGTGCAGTGCATACTCCTCGGGTGATGGGTGCACCACAATCTCACAAATCACCACAAAAGAACTTACTCATGTAACCAAATACCACCTGTACCCCAATAACTTATGAAAAAAAATACACAATGACCAAAAAAGGGATTATAAATCCAATATATTTCTAAGTTAATTTGTATTTTATTCACCACAGCAGCACAAAATACTCATAAAATGCTGGTTAATTCATGCATGCATATTTACTTAGTTCACAGCAAATATGTGGTGTATATATGTGCTGACAGGTGTCTTACAATGATGTTTTATCCCATATCTAAGTTGGAAACCACTGCTCTGAGGAATGTTCCTGAAGGAGTGAGTTGAATACGATTCCCTGTTACAACAGCAACGTAGTCTGGGATTTTATCCTCGGTATAATCATGGATAATGCAAGGAAAATTAAAAATATCATTAAAAGATAAAAGCATGTACAAGTGATTTAGAGGTTTCACTGAGATGCCCTGGGATGTTATTCATGAGAGCCAACCGAACTACCATAGGCAGATAGGTGCACCACACACAGGACTCTTAAGTCAAGGCAAATCTTTTCCAGTTCCTGGGGAGAAGCTTATGTTACAATACCACGTTTAGTCTCACTTACTTTGTTTCTGTGTTTCTGTTTTTTATTTTTTTTTTATGTTTTGTTTCTGAGTGAGTTTGCATTGGCCACCATTTTTTATGATTTTCACTGGAAACCTGGCTTTGGTTATATAGTCCAATAATCTGGTCTCTTGTGGGTGGCAGATGACATACAATCTGGTACCTGTTCAATGGAAGATGACGAGAAACTGGGTTGTCTCTTTGTGTTTGTTTGTTTGTTTGTTTGAGGATTATGACATCTTCTGGCTATCTCCCTGTGGTTTATCTGTTTGTGCACCACTATGAAAAAAGTCAATGAAGAAGAAAAAACAAATTGGTCCTGCTAGAATGGAGAGTAGATTGTAACTCAAGAAACAGCTAACTAGTGTGTCTTTGACTTGTCCTGTACCCCTGGTCTTCCTGTTACCCAGCTACAAGCAACCAGCAAATTTTGCTAACTTGTGCTGCAGTTGGGAAATGGAGGCTGCTGGTTCTCTTTATATCATTTGTGTAAATAAAAAGACCGTTGCCTTTAGTTCTAATGGAAGATAGTGTTGTGATTCCTTAAGGATCTAGAACCAGAAATTCCACTTGACCCAGTAATCCCATTACTGGGTATATACCCAAAGGATTATAAATCATTTTACTATAAAGACACATGCACAAGTATGTTTATTGCAGCACTGTTCACAATAGCAAAGACTTGGAACCAACCCAAATGCCCATCAATGATAGACTGGATAAAGAAAATGTGGCACATATACACCATGGAATACCATGCAGCCATAAAAAAGGAATTAGTTCATGTCCTTTGCAGGGACATGGATAAAGCTGGAAACCATCACCCTTATCAAACTAACACAGGAACAGAAAACCAAACACTGTATGTTCTCACTCACAAGTGGGAGTTAAACAATGAGAACACATGGACACAGGGAGAAGAACATCACACACTGGGGCTTGTTGGTGGGTAGGGGGCAAGGGGCGGAAGAGCATTAGGAGAAACACCTAATGCATGCGGGGCTTAAAACCTAGATGACAGGCTGATAGGTGCAGCAAACCACCATGCCACACGTATACCTAAGTAACAAACCCGCACATTCTGCACATGCATCCCAGAACTTAAAGTAAAATAATAAATAAATAAAAAGGCCTTTGCCTTGCTCCACAAAAGGAGGGTAACTAGCCCTTTGAAGTTATTTATGAATAATTATCTTTCTTTCTATATCTATGTCCATTAACAGTGCTCACTGTTACTCTCTTGCTTTCTCTCTAGCCTGCTCTGTCTCTCAAAAATTTAAAATGAGTTGGTCATAAAAATCTAAAATTTGTGTACATTATAGGATATATAATCCAAGCATAGAGATCTACCATGTAAGGGAGAAAATGCACAAAAAACTTAAATTAATAAAACTGATTTGTATGGCTCTCAACACAGAAATCTGGGACATCTGTAAGAGCTTTGTGTACTTTGAACAATCTTTATAAAAACCATGTGGATGAGCCAGAACCCGGGTTGGAATGGGCAGGGTAAGATGACTGCTGGCTTGTCTGCTGCTTTGTGACCTCCAAAGAAAATGCAAGTGTTCTTTTTCTCTCCTCTATTTAAAGAAACAGATAATTACATAGAATTCAAATGAGTCAAGTCAAGATATAAAGAAAAATGAACCTTAAGTGGAGTCTTGGTGTCACTCACAATCTGTACAATCACCACAGAAAACAGCATACAATAAAATAAAGAGAAATTCAGCTAAAAACTCCAGCTTGCCCAGGAATTGATAGATTCTTCAACTGTGTGACTGTGAAATATTTTCAGAGCAAATATACTGGTATATATTGTCTACTTCCAGTGGAAAGTGATAAAGTAGATTATAAATTCTCTAAATTTTAATAGCACTTTGTTTTGATTGTCTTATAAAGACTAATAAGCATATAATACATTTAAAAGAAATCCAGAATTTTCATAAAAATAAAGAACGATTTGAACTTCTACTGCTTTAAATGGCTAGCCCTTTGAGAAAGCTTCAGATACTTACAGAAGCAATATCTCAGGGAAGTAGGGTGGGGGAAGAGGAAGAGTTTAGTTTTAAATTCTCATAAGAGTTTGAATGTTTGTCCAGTCCAAATCTCATGTTGAATTATAATCTCCAGTGCAGGAGGTGGGGCCTGGAATGTTTGGATTATGGGACAGATTCCTGATGAATGGCTTGGGCCATCCCCTTGGTGATAAGTGAGCTCTTGCTCTGAGTTCACTGGAGATCTGGTCATTTAAAAGTGTGTGGCACCTCCCTTACACACTCTCTCTTGTTTCTGCTCTGGCCATGTAATGTGTCTGCTCCATTTCAACTTTTGCCATAGAGCAAAATCTTCCTGAAGCCTCCCAAGAAGCAGATGCTGGCACTATGCTTCCTGTACAGCCTGCAGAACCATAAGCCAATTAAACCTCTTTTTTTATAAATTACCCAGTCTCAGGTATTTCTTTATAGCAATGCAAAAAACAGCCTAATACAGAAAATTGGTACTGAGGAGTGGGGTACTATTATAAACATACCTGAAAATGTGGAAGCAGCTTTGGAACTGAGTAATGGGCAGAAATTGGAAGAGTTTGGAGGGCTTAGAATAAGAGAGTAAGAGGAGGGAATGCGGAGCTTCTTAGAGACTGGTTAAATGGTTGATACCAAAATGCTGACAGTGATATGGACAATGAAATCCAAGCTGCTGAGGTTTCACATGGAAATGAGGAACTTACTGGGAAGTGGAGCCAAGGTCATACATGTTATGCCTTAGCAAAACATTTGGCTGCATTTTGCCCCTGCCCTAGGGATCTGTGGAAGTTAGAACTTGAGAGTGACGACCTACAGTATCTGGTAGAAGAAATTTCTTATTTTATTTTATTTTGTTTCTCCATAAGTCATTGGTGTACAGGTGGTATTTGGTTACATGAGTAAGTTCTTTAGTGGTGACTTGTGAGATCCTGGTGTAGCCATCACCCAAGCAGTATATACTGCACTATATATGTTGTCTTTTATCCCTCGCTTCCTTCCTACTCTTCCCCCCGAGTCCCTAAAGTCCACTGTATCATTCATATGCCTTTGTGTCATCATAGCTTAGCTCTCACATATCAATGAGAGTATATGATGTTTGGTTTTACATTCCTGAGATACTTCACTTAGAGTAATAGCCTCCAATCTCAACCAGGTCATTGCACGTGCTGTTAATTTATTCCTTTTTATGGCTGAGTAGTATTTCATCATCTATATATATCATATATATCTCACACACACACACACATATATATATCACAGTTTGTTTATCCACTCGTTGATTGATGGGCATTTGGGTTGGTTCCATGATTTTGCAATTGTGAATTGTGGGGCTATAAACATGTATGTGCAAGTATCTTTTTCAAATAATGACTTATTTTCCTTTGGGTAGATACCCAGTAGGATGATTGCTGAATCAAATGGTAGTTCTACTTTTAGTTTTTTAAGGAATCTGGTGGGAGAAATTTCTAAGCAGCAAAGCATTCAAGCTGTGGCCTGGCTGCTTCTAACAGTCTACATTCAGACGCAGGAGCAAAGAAAGGACTTAAAAATGTAATTTATATATAAATAGGTAGTAGAGCATAAAACTTTGGAAATTTTGCAGCCTAGCCATGTGGAAGAGAAAAAGTATGCTTTTTCAGGAGAGAAATTCAAACAGGTTGTGGAGCAATCACTCACTAGAGAGATTTGTATAACTGAAAGGGAACCAAGTGCTAATATTCAAGACAATGGGGAAAAGGCCTCAAAGGCATTTCAGAGACCTTCACAAGAGCTCTTCCCATCACAAGCCTAGAGGCCTAGGAGGAAAGAATGGTTTCATGGTCCAGCCTCCTCCCCATGCAGCCTCAGGACACTGCTCCATGCATCCAGGTTGCTCCAATTCCATCAGTCCTCAAAGGGGCCCAAGTACAGCTCAGGCAGCCACTTTGGAGGATGCAAGCCATAAACCTTTGTGGCTTTCATGTTGTGTTAAGCCTGCAGGCATGCAGAGTGCAAGAGTGAAAATGCTTGGCAGCCTCCACCTAGATTTCAGAGACTGTATGAGAAAACTTGCCCTAGGTATAAGCCTACTGCATGAGTGGAGCCCCCACAGAGAACCTCTACTAGGGCAGTGCTGAGGGGAAATATGGGGTTGAAGCCCCCACACAGAGTCCTCACTGGGGCACTGCCTACTGGACCTGTAAGGAGGGGGCCACTGTCCTCTAGATCACAGAATAGTAAATCCACTGGTAGCTTGCACTTTGTACATGAAAAAGCCACAGGAACTCAATTACCCATGAGAACAGCCATGGGGGCTGAACCCTGCAAAGACACAGGGGCAGAGCTGCCCAAGTCCTTGGGAGATGTTCGCACTATGCTTCCTGTACAGCCTGCAGAACTGTGAACCAACTAAACTTCATTCTTTATAAATTATACAGTCTCTGGTATTTCTTTATAGCAATGCAAGAATGGCCTAATACAGTTGCTAAGGTCCAAGATAAAAAGCAAAGGAAGGCAACTTATAGGGGGGAAACATTATCCTAAGAGGACTTTAGTACTTGTAAACAAAAGTTAAAGATACATATGGATATATGTGTATATGTATATGTGTATATATGTAATATATGAATGTTACATATATATGTAAAATGAAGATCAGATAATATTTCTAATCAAGGTAAACTCTCAACAAAATAAACGATTCCCAGTTTTATCACTGCACAAAAAATGTTGACATAACATTCTACTTTATACAAACCTTGGTTTTAGTTTCTCATGAAAAGTCTTAACTGTTTTAAGCTATCTAAATTTCCTAAAATAACCATATGAGTCAAATAAATCATCAATCC
This sequence comes from Theropithecus gelada, assembly GCF_003255815.1. Taxonomy (NCBI): domain Eukaryota; kingdom Metazoa; phylum Chordata; class Mammalia; order Primates; family Cercopithecidae; genus Theropithecus; species Theropithecus gelada. Next base: position 88,780,901 of record NC_037670.1, read on the forward strand.
CACAAAATATTTAAGATGATCAAAAATGAAAACTGTAAATTCTAAATTAAATTAGGATAAGCAATGTCTTTATTTAAAAATATTAACAGTTATGAATCTACGTAAAAATTTAAATTTCTTCTGTCTAGTAAACTCACAGTATGAACAGGAATTGTGCTTATCTGTTTTGTGTGAGCCTGAACATAGTTTCTGAAATCCTTAGACATTTTCTAAGGAACATAATTTTCTGAAATCCTCTCAGTTAACTCTGAGAGTTTTGACTAATATTAAGAAAGAAACAATCTTTTAAGTATTAAAATTCATAGAAATAAAGAGAATGCAAAATACACAGCCTAGTTTATGTATATTACCTATGTACATACACACATTCATCCACATATATACATTCAACACACACATCTATCCATATATATATACACGCATATATACACACACACAACACACAAACACACACACAAATACACATATATGTATATTCCCTTACCTCTTTCTATACATTAGAGAGAAGCTAACAGCTTCAGGAGAAGGATGTGAAGATCTATCTGGGGAATGTGAGTCTACCTGTTTACTTTATCTACCTCAAGAAGGGTGAAGAGGAGGTAGGTGACCATGGGTAGATGTATAATATGTGTGCACATGAAGCATAGCAGCCCACAAGGGAGCTCTCCTGCTCTACTTAGGCCCTTGTGTTGATAGACTATTTTCAGCAACCTGCTTCCCAGATGCCTCCATACCTGCTGGGGGAAGTAAGTTACTTCAAAGTTGAAACCAATATAAGAGATTAAGACTACACTAAGTACAAGCACTTACAAAGAAGTGCAAATGCATTTATAAAATAAGGGAAATTGCTTGTTGGTTTACATAGAAAAGAGGAGACTAATTTTGGACCCCAGAGACCAATACAAAATTTGTGAATCCTTTAAAGGAAAACATTACATGTATAGAATACAAAAAGAGTAAAACTAGATTTTAGTTTTCTTCCTGTGAAATGATAAATTGGTCTTTGTGTAACAGTTTGCTAGCAAGAAACAGTACAAACCATTCTATGCCTTCTCTTTACTCAGTAGCCTCTTAATTCTTTGTGCTTTCTTTATTCATTCTTGAAACAATTTTAACAAAAGTCCACTCTGAAAAAGTTAGGATTTTGAATAATTAGTTATATGCTTCTGTGGTTATTTTCTTTCTTGTCAGAAGTCATTCATTTCTTGTCTTCACACACCTATGACTTCAGCTTATAGCTTGTTTCCTTTGAAAAATATTTTGGATATCACCTTTCCCAATTTAGGCCCCCATTCAAAATAATTTATCCTTTATAACCTAATCTTTAGGATTTTCCAGATTGAATAATTTCAAAGATTTGTCCCCCACGCCCACATTTTGAAAAAGAAGAATTACTAGATATAGTTGAATATATTTGAAAGTCTCCACATTTTTACTTACCTTCGCACTATTTATCAAAGCCTGCAAGAATAAATGAGCTAGCATATCAGAAGAGAAGCATAACCTCCCTAAATTAATGACATACAAGTAAAATATTATTAATCTGAATATGTTTTAGAATTTAGTATCTCTCAGATTGGAAAGAATACACTAACGGTCCTGTAAGACTGACATAATAACTTCCAACAAATGGATTTTTTAATTAAAATTTTGTTTCTAGGTTTAACTACTCTTGCTAATTAAGAACAGTTATAACACATTATGGTTTGAATTAAAAGGTATGTTAGGCTGTTCTTGCATTCCTATAAAAAAAATACATAAGACCGCATAATTTATAAAGAAAAACGGTTTAACTGGCTTATGGTTCTGCAGGCTGTACAAGAAGTATGGCACCAGCATCTGCTCAGCTTCTGCAGAGGCCACAAGGAGCTTTCGTTCATGACTGAAAGCAAAGCAGGAGCAGGCATCTCACATGATAGCCTGGGAGCAAGAGAGAGTCAGGGCAAGGGGTGCCACACACTTAAAACAACCAGGTCTCACAGGTACACACTCACTATTGCAAGGACAGCATCATGCCATGAGGGATCCACCCCCATAACCCAACACTTCCTACTAGGCTCCACCTCTAACATTGTGCATTCCAATTCAACATGAGATTTGGGCAGGGACAGCTCATGCCTGTAATCCCAGCACTTTGGGAGGCCAAGGCAGGCGGATCACTTGAGGTCAGGAGTTCGAGACCAGCCTGGCCAACATGGGGAAATCCCACCTCTACTAAAAATGCAAAAATTAGCCAGGCATGGTGGTGGGCACCTGTAATCCCATCTACACAGGAGGCTGAGGCAGGAGAATAGATTGAACCCAGGAGGTGGAGGTTGCACAGAGCTGAGATCATGCCACTGCACTCCAGCCTGGGCAACAGCTAAACTCTGTCTCAAAATAAAAAGATTTGGGTGGGGACAAATACTCAAGACTATACCAAGAGGCTCTGGAAATTTTTCAATATCTACTCCATCCACAGTATATTTTTCCTCTATGGTAATTATTGATTAACTCCTTGTAAATTTCATAACGTATTATATATCAACAGAGGAATCCACCATCTCTCTTTCTGATATTACTTGTTGTAATAAACTAACTCAAGCCATTCAATCTTCTTGAGAGGCGAAGCCAGCTGGGCTTCTGGGTCGGGTGCGGACTTGCAGAACTTTTCTGTCTAGTTAGAGGATTATAAAGGCACCAATCAGTGCTTTGTGTCTAGTTAAAGGTTTGTAAATGTACCAATCAGCATTCTGTAAAAATGCACCAATCAGAGCTCTGTGTCTAGCTAAAGGTTTGCAAACACACCAATCACACTCTGTAAAAATGGACCAATCAGCACTCTGTAAAATGGACCAATCAGCACTCTGCAAAATGGACCAATCAGCAGGATGTGGGCGGGGCCAAATAAGGAAATAAAAGCTGGCCACCTGCGCCAGCAGCTGCAACCCACTAGGGACCACTTCCATGCTGTGGAAGCTTTGTTCTTTGGCTCTTCACAATAAATCTTGCCGTTGCTCACTCTTTGGGTCTGCGCTACCCTTATGAGCTGTAACACCCACCTCAAGGGTCTGCGGCTTCACTCCTGAAGTCAGCGAGACCACAAACCCACTGGGAGGAACAAACAACTCTGGACGCGCCACCTTCACTCACTGTGAAGGTCTGCAGCTTCACTCCTGAAATCAGCAAGACCACTAACCCACCGGAATGAAGAAACTCCAGACATACCTGAACCTCTGAAGGAACAAACTCCGGACACACCATCTTTAAGAACTGCAACACTCACCACAAGGGTCCATGGCTTCATTCTTGAAGTCAGCGAGACCAAGAACCCACCAGAAGGAGCCAATTTTGAAAACATTATCATTGACAGGTATTTTCAGCTTTTTCTTCAAACTTACCTACAGATTCCTTCCACAAAATGCATATCAGACATGGAATCTTCTGGAAAAAAATACCAGAAGACCCTCAGTAAGTCTCATGTTCTCTTAATTAGGGGTATTAAAGCAATAGACTAAGGGGTGCAGGTTTGCCAGGGTAAGCTGACACTGTCATCACCAACAAATGTCTGTCAATCTGTACCAGGGTCCCAGGTCAGTAATTCCAGGACTCTCTTAGTCCAGAAACAGATAAATTTTTTAAAGTAGACTGCTGACTAATCTAAGAAAAATAAGAATTAATTATCTAGGAGCAAATGAAATTAACTCAGGTGTGAGTAATGACGTATGTTGATGGACATACGAGAAAGCTCTTTTTATTTCTTCTTGATCTGTCTTTAAACTGCAATTTAATAGGCTATACATATATTAAACTAGAATGAAACACTCCCCAACTGATATCTTCAAACTAATCTCTCAGAATTCAGATAAAAAATTTCTATGAAAGATCTTAATAATATAAGCTAATAAATTATCAGAAAAAACTCTAAGAAGAATGATTCTATAAAAACTGGCAAATTGAGTGACCTTCTGTATAAAACAACTCAAATAGGAATAATAATGGTTAACTATTATGAAAAGTGCTTTACTAAAACTTTTACTTTCCATGATCATATTATTTACATAGATTTAATAAGAATATGTCCTGTTTCACCCTTTTCAGCAAATAGTTCTGGGATAATTGACTAGCCACATATAGGAGAAAGACACTGGATCCTCATCTCTCACCTATAAAAAAATCAACTCAAGATGGATTAAGGACTTAAATCTCAGACCTGAAACTACAAAAATTCTAGAAGATAACATTGGAAAAACCCTTCTAGACATTGGCTTAGGCAAGGATTTCATGACCAAGAACCCAAAAGCAAATGCAATAAAAACAACATAAATAGCTGGGACTTAATTAAACTGAAGAGCTTTTGCAAGGCAAAAGGAATAATCAGCAGAGTAAAAAGACAACCCACAGAGTGGGAGAAAATCTTCACATCTACACATCTGACAAAGGACTAATATTCAGAATCTACAATGAATTCAAACAAATCAGCAAGAAAAAAACAAGCAATTCCATCAAAAAGTGGGCTAAGGACATGAAAGAAGATATACAAATAGCCAACAAACATATGAAAAACGTTCAGCATCACTAACAATCAGGGAAATGCACATGAAAACCACAATGTGATACCACCTTACTCCTGCAAAAGTGGCCATAATAAAAAAAAAATAGTAGATGTTGGCGTGGATGCAGTGAACAGGGAAAACTTCTACACTGCTAGTGGGAATGTAAACTAGTACAGCCACTATGGAAAACAGTGTGCAGATTCCTTAAGGCGCTAAAAGTAGAACTACCATTTGATCCAGCAATCCCACTGCTGAGTATCTACCCAGAGGAAAAGAAGCCATTATACAAAAAAGATACTTGCACACGCATATTTATAGCAGCACAATTAGCAATTCCAAAAATGTGGAATCAGCACAAATGCCCATCAATCAATGAGTGGATAAAGAAATTGTGGTAGATATATATGCCCCACAGCCAGAAAGCATTTTATTTATAAATATGTAATATATACATTTTATATATATAGTGTATATATATACACATACACTATATAATATGTAATATGATGGAATACTATTCAACCATAAAAGGAATGAATTAAAGGCATTCGCAGCTACCTGGATGAGATTGGATACTATTATTCTAAGTGAAGTAACTCAGGAATGGAAAACCAGACATCGTATGTTCTCACTGATATGTGGGAGCTAAGCTATGAGGATGCAAAGACGTAAGAATGACACAGCGGACTTTGGAGATACAGGGGGAAAGGGGGTGAGGGATAAAAGACTACAAATAGGGTGCAGTGTATACTCCTCAGATGATGGGTGCACCAAAATCTCACAAATCATCACCAAAGAACTTACTCATGTAACCAACCACCACGTGTTCCCCAATAACCTATGGAAATAAATTTTTTTAAAAAGACTGAACTGGTTTTTGTAAGTTGATATTTGGTTTTATATAAACACATGCGTGCACATACACACACAGCCCACCAAGATATTTTTCCAATCTACGTTAAGCAGTATAATTTATGTTCATTTAATTGGGTAATAATTCCAACTCACACAAAAATGTGAAAATTCAAGATTAATATTTTGAAAGTTAACATGTAAATGATGCATAAGATTTAGAAGTAAAAAATGCGGAGTTCATATCCCTTAATGTTAGACTATTTGAATGAAAAACATCAACCCCCAAAAAGTTTACATACCTTACAAAAGGCCAGTTTCAATTCCTGACAGCCTCACCTGGAATATAAATGAGAAAATAAGAATGGTAAGAATGGAGTTCTTAAGGGGAGGAAGTAGGGAAGAGAGGAAAGATAAGTAAAAAAATCAGAAAATCATAAACTTAACTTTGGCTTAAGTTTAAGTTAACCATTGTTTAAGAGTAATTAAAAAAAAAAAAACACCAACATAATGTCATTTGTGACTGTGTAAAAACAAAAAGTGTCTGAATTTACTAGATTATTTAAACAAATAAACAACAACAACAACAAAAACTACCCATTGGATAGTCATTTAAGTTTTCTCCTGGCAGAGCATTTCACTTAACTAAGAATGAAATAAAAGGAGAAATGTGGAAAAACAAAAAAGAATATGTCCTGCTTTCTACTGGAATATAATTGGAAAAATCGAATTTATAACCACAGTCATCCCATAAATGTCACATGGAAAAACAAATCTCATTTAATTGGATATGATAAGCCTATGATTAAGGAACAGGAACTGTACGTCATATGTGAAAATGATGCCTATAAATTTTCTACAGAAAAATCTGGCCTGGCACATGCTTTGTAGCTTATGAAATCCTAGCCTTATAGATAGTAAAAAATGCCATGTTCTGCCTGGCCAGAAGCGGTGGGAAGCTGTAGGAAGCCCCTACAGTTATAGGTGCTGACGGTGAAACCTGGGAGAGGAGAATTGGACAGGTCTTGCTTCCTAGTCTCAGTAGACAAGTTAATAAGGGCAATAAAAGTACTTCCAGCACATAAAATGAATAAAAATTCAACCCTAACGGCTTTATAAAGCTTTCAGACAGAAACTAGCTCCCAAGTCTTAGTATCCTTTGACTCTAGTTTTATTAACCACATCACAGTAAGGAATTTGTACATTAATCAACATCCCTTTTTATACCTAGGTTAGTAAAACCAGTCAAATAAAAGAAAGCAGCCAATTAATGATATGAATCATAAAACTGCTAAGCAAACTGATATGATCAAGTCAACACCTTTAGGGGGGATTAAGGACTAGGTGTGTCTGTGAAAGCAAAACTGACACCTTGCTGCGCCTCCTTTACGAGTAACTGCAAACCATGCCCCACAGCCAGAAGGCACTTTGTACCTGAGATCAACAATAACAACAAAACAAGAAGCAAAACCAGAATTACCCTGTCTAGCTCTGGTTCTCAAAATAAATGAGAAGTTGAGCCATTATGTCATGGACTCCCTAAAAAATATCAACAGAAAACTTTATTGCTGACTTCCAAAGTCTTGCTGTCTCCAGATACATGATCGCCTTTTAAAAATTTTATTTATTTATTATTATTATTATTATTATTATTGAGACAGAGTCTTGCTCTGTCACCCAGGCTGGAGTGCAGTGGTGCGATCTTGGCTCACTGCAAGCTCCACCTCCTGGGTTCACGTCATTCTCCTGCCTCAGCCTCCCGAGTAGCTGGGACTACAGGTGCCCACTACCATGCCTGGCTAATTTTTTTGTATTTTTTAATAGAGACAGGGTTTCACTGTGTTAGCCAGGATGGTCTCGTTCTCCTGACCTTGTGATCCACCTGCCTCGGCCTCCCATGATCACCTTTCAGTATATGATAATCATGTGAGAAAACTGCTATTTGCATCCCGGGAACATACTACATACAAAGCAGTCTTGGTCATCTTGATTTCTTTTCTTTCAGTGACTAATATATTTTACTTGGAGATTAATCTTTAAAAGCCTGGACTCCCTTGCAAAACCTCTTTGCAAGTAACCCCTTTTTCTTTTCTAAATGCTTTTTGTCTCTATACCTTCCTACCATGTTTAAAACCCCAACGTTTCAACATGTAGTCCCTGCAAAGCTTTGACAAATTCCTTGTAAACCAGCTACCCTGACCCTGGCTCAGGCCAGGGTGCAGCTAGGAGACGATCGTTCTTTTTAGCCCCTGTGCATGTCTGTCCGGAGGTCCCAAGAGACCTGGAACAGCGCTGAGCCTCCACGGTTTGCATCTGGCAGTAATGCGCAGCCACCTCTCTGACACCACCAGGTTATCACCCCTTTTCAGCCCCACAAGCTTCATTCCATGGAACGGAAACACAAACGCCACCTTTCCATGTCTAGAAACGACCTGAGAGGGAGCAAAGAGAAGGCAGACTTGAAGGAGGTCTTTCAAATTAAATCAGTCCAAGCATAGAGAATCTACAGTGGATTAATCTTCTATTTCTTTCCCTCGATGAGCCTGTACCTATGAATAGGGTTGCCCTGCCTCTCAGCGGTTATCTGCCCCTTCAAAAAGTTAATGCAGCTTCCAATTAGATCTTTTTTCTCTCCTGTTAATCTTGGTTCTGAAACCAGACTACTGTTCTTCCTCTGCTGTCAGCCCTGTAAGCCAAGTCTCAATTAGCCAGCCTGGCAGTGATTACCATCTTGCCGCTTCACCGTTCAGACATTCTTTAATTTCCTGGAGTATGCCAGCCCCCTTCCTCTCCTTTTCCCTCCCTCCAAAGCACTTTTGCTAAAACTGCAGCCCATGACATCTCAAGCTGCATTATCTCTGCAGGGGATGGGGGAGTTGACAGGTAGGGATGCCGTTTGTGGTAGGTTCAACCATACTACCCTGGTAGCAATCTTAATAGATGAGGCTTTTCTACTGGTGCTGCCATGAGTCTCTGACTGTCCTAGTGGGATTCTCTCATGAACATATGGGCTAACGAAGTTTACGTGTAACTGGGAAACCCCAAAGCAGACTTTAGTTTTTAAAGTAAAATGGGCCAGGCATGGTGGCTCACGCCTGTAATCTCAGCACTTTGGGAGGCCAAGGCAGGCAGATCACCTGAGGTCAGGAGTTTGAGACCAGCCTGACCAACATGGAGAAACCCCGTCTCTACTAAAATTACAAAAATAGTCTGGTGTGGTGGAGCATGCCTGTAATCCCAGCTATTCGGGAAGCTGAGGCAGGAGAATCTCTGGAACCCGGGAGGCAGAGGATGTGGTGAGCCGAGATTGCGCCATTGCATTCCAGCCTGGGCAACAACAAGAGTGAAACTCTGCCTCAATAAATAAATAAATAAATAAATAAAATAAAAAGAAGGATGAAGAGGAGGATTCAGGCCCTTAATCTCAACAATGAAAAGTACTTAGTTGAACCCACTTATCAATAAATCTCATCTCAGAAGCTAACTCAAAACTTTCAGAGTTCTATTCCAGTTCTGCCAGTAACTGAGTACCCTTGAGTAGAGCCACATCACATTTTGACCACAGTTTGTTTATAATGTTAAAAGTCTTCGATTCAGCTGCAAGTTAGAGATCTTCCATTTAACCTATAGTTTAAAATACAAATGTATTCTATTTACTCTGAAACCACATTATAATAAGTATGTGAGAGAAGAGACAAGGAAATTAGGGAAGAGCAGACAGGAGTTGTTCACCAAACTTAGAAGCTGGAATATGGACTGAAGAATTAGAAGAGATTTGGAAAGTAAATACCAGGTGACATCAGAAAGAGATGAAAATGAGAACAGAGCCATTTCACACTGCAGAGCCTTAGAAGGACTCATGGACTGGATACTCTAAGAGCCGTAGAGGGTAAGGGGGCTGGCATACTCCAGGAAATTAAGGAATATCTGACAGTGAAGCAGCAAAATGGTAATCACCAAGGAGGCTGAAAAGGGGTGAGGAGCATTAGAATTTGGCATAAGATTAAACCCCGGACTCCTTCCTCCAGCCCATCTGCCAGACTACCCCTTTCCCCTACCATGGCAGGAGGTTTGTTCTGGGGGAAAAATTGAACCAGAGTGGCTCCAGGACCCAGAGCACTAGGCAAGGCAAAGACATCTACTGAAAAATGAAGATAAATGGATGACTCCTACTGAACCAGGAGACCACCGTCACCCCACTCAACTTGAAGAACAGCCAGCTAAACAGAGGGCAGGAGGACACAAGTGGATTCTCCTCTGGAAAAATCCAATGGTCCCAGAAAAAAATGACTGTACGGGGAGAAAAATTCCTCTACCCTCTTAGAAGAGAAGAAACTCAACAGAGATACTATAGACACTGGCAGAAAACTAAAAATAAATAACAGAACAACACAGACTACAATTAGTATCTTTAGAAGTAGAGGATATTGAATCCCTAAGACAAGATCAGTGCATGGAAGGAAGGGAAAAAGACAGAGAGGAGGTGAGGAAAGGGAGGAGAGGGGAAGGTAAAGAGAGGAAAGGAGAAAATCCAAGAACAAGAAAGAGCTCTGGAAAAATAAACTAACTAAAAATCCCCTGAAAGTTTAAAAATTTAAAAGATGAAGTTGAGGAAATCTCTCAGACCCAAAAGACAACAAAAGGGAAAATCAGAAAAAAGGTAAGAAAGTTAGATTATTTCATGACTAAATCTGATTAATAGCTCCTGAAAAAGGAAAATCAAGAAAACAAAGAAATGATTAGTAAATAATATAAGAAAGAAACTAAAGAATGTGAATTCCCAGTGTAAAAGGGCCCATTGAATGTCCAGTGCAATTAATGAAAAAGATACCTCCTTTACTACATATCACTATGAAATTTCAGAACACCAGCTATAAAAGAAGTGTTCAGCTGGGCGTGGTGGCTCATGCCTGTAATCCCAGCACTTTGGGAGGCCAAGGCGGGTGGATCACCTGAGGTCAGGAGTTTGAGACCAGCCTAGCCAACATGATGAAACCCTGTCTCTACTAAAAATACAAAAAATGAATGGGCATGATGACATGCGCCTGTAATCCCAGCTACTCAGGAAGCTGAGGCAGGAGAATCGCTTGAACCCGAGAGGTGGAGGTTGCAGTGAGTCAACATCATGCCAATGCACTCCAGCCTGAGTGACAAAAGCGAAACTCCACCTCAAAATATATATATATATATATCTCCATGCACTCTTTCTCAAGAAGCAATTTTATCACTTAGGAATTGTATAAAGAGCCAATTGTAGTCTCTCTCTAGTAAAAGAAGCCTAGAGGTAAGAATTCCAGCCAGTTTGTGACTCCAGAAAATCAGGGACATATTTCATTCTACCTTCTGATTTCTACTGTAAGTACTTTCATCCTCAAAATCAATATGGCTATGAGAGGACCAGCCATGGCATCCGTGTGCCAGGCAGGAGGAAGGGGAAGAAAGAAGAAAGCACACAAGGAAAGGAGTTGTCTCAGAAATCTCATGCACTTATATCTCATTGATCACATCTATCCACAAGGGAGCCTAGGGAACATAGTTTTATTAGATGAATGCATTGCTGAACCCATAATGTTAAAATAAGGATTCCGCTAAGAAGTAGGAATAGAATGGTGAATATTGATTAGGCAACTAGGAGTGCAATGAAAGATATCCCCCACCAAAGAGAGGGGGCAAGCCAAGAAAAAAAAAGACAGGAGAATTGAGACACAGATGAGCTAACATAGTGGGGAGCCAGTGGGAAGTCCTACTTGGAAAGCTGTACAGGAAGCTGAGAGGGCACCAGTCTAGAGGGAGGCCTCCAAGAGAGAGGTATCTACAACTGATTGGGATGCCTGATATGTTTGGCCAGGTGTAAGTAGTTTTAAAGGCACTTAAATTCTGTTGGATAATGTGATGGAAAGCTAAGCAAAGGAAAAAATGTACAAGGAAGGAAATGTGATCATAACATGCGCCTTGGTTCATCAGTGAACAATACTCACATTTTCATAATAACAGATATAAGAAAGACTAAATAAATACATTCATTCCATTTATTTAATCCATAATTATGCTTATATTTGTAGAATGGAAGGAGAAACAGTAGAAGCAAGAGTGGTAGGAAGTCTCTTTTATAATAAAAGTTCATTAGATATATCAAAAAGTGATGAATTAAATAATACAAGTATAAGCATACCACTTAAAAGTAATTACCAAAAGCAACAGCTAAATGTTTAGGAGAAAGAGATACACAAGGAGGATAGATGGTCTTCATTTTAAGCCTTATATTACTACTTTAAATCTTAATGTATATGTCTTGCTTAGATTAAAATTCAAAACAAAATTTTATGACCTAAGGACTAAGGAAAACGTTCATTAAGTATTTTTCAGGAAAGAACCAGGTTGTTAAGCAATATGTCCAGTAAAATCCCAATTTGGGGAGTTTGGATGGGGTAAGCACATGTGCAGAGAATAATGGCATGACACACAGGTATTTGTTAATACCTAGGACTATAAATTTTATTTATAGAATAAAGTTTGAATAATGAATGAATAATAAATGAATAATAGAGCTTACCACTAGGCAAGCGACTAGCCTGTAGCTGATGGTAAATGGAGACTTAAAAATTTTAATGGTGTTTGAATTTTTATGAGAAGAATACACTTATGAGTGAAGAATGTATTTGTGCATTTTTAAATAACAGACTTCTTAAAGGGAAGTAGGGGGAATGCCTAAATCCTATCCTCAGCTCCAGACTTTCTCCATGATTCTATGACCTTCTCCAACCCAGGTGGGACCCAAATCATGCTTTTCCTTCCTTCTTTGTGTGTGTGTGTGTGTGTGTGTGTGTATGTGTGTGTGCGCGCGCGCGCGTGCCCAGGATTCAGTGCAGTGGTGCAATCAGCCTCCTGATTAGCTGAGACTGCAGGCACATGCCACCACACCTGGCTAATTTTTCTATTTTTTGTAGACACAGGTGTCTCACTTTATTACCCTGGCTGGCCTCAAGTGATCCTCTCACCTCAGCCTCCCAAAGTCCTAGGATTGCAGGCATGAGCCACCACGCCTGGCCCCTTTTCCTCCCCGTAACCCAATCCTGACCTTAGAGCTGAGAGCTCAGGCATGTGTTGCCCAATGGCCTCCCCAAAAGCTGTGTGTGTGCAGGGGACAAATACTAGTTTTTAAAGGAGAAACTATTCTCCTGTTTCCCCTGTGTTTTGCTGTAGCTTATACTTGGAAAGGAAATTTCAGCAATACACACCCACAGAATTGCAAGCCCCCAGGACAGCACATTCTGCTCCTCCTCTGATTCCCATACTTGCATAGTTCATCTACCAAAACAAGCCCCCACTTCATCTTGTTTGTCCAGCACTGGGTCTGTCCCTTCAAACCATGTGTGAGGCATGAGCCTTGGCCATTCCTCCACTGTACTGTTCCAGTATGAGGGCCTGAATTGTCACTTCATAAGCAAATGCACATGTATGTATGTAGACATGCACATGTGTATATACATTAAATTTCTAGAACTGAATTCAAATTCTGTGCACCCAATGTACATAATGCAGTATATGGGTGCACAGAATTCTGTGTCTTTTCACCTTCCGCAGCAATGATCTTTGGGGTCATTTTGCCAATTCTGTGTCTTTTCACCTTCTCCAGCAATGATCTTTGGGGTCAATTCATCCACTTGCTTCTGCCAGAGACTGGTTCTTCTCTGCCACTCCTGTCTCCGCACCTCCGGGGTTGACTCAAACACCCTGATGAACCTATGTTGCTGCAGCCCAGTGGACACCTTCTCAACTTTGGTTTACACACATAGACAGCCTTAGCTGCTGGGCTCGTCTTGGCCTCATTGGTGAGATTCTGCTTGCACCTCAGTAATCTATTGTAGTTGATCTTCAAAGTGGCCCCTGAGTCACCCTTGGCACCACCAGAGACCCCATTCCTGACCGATGTTCCTCCAAACAAACATCTCCACACCCATGAGGAGACAGAAGAAATGGTTGGATCTGTCTTTAAGATGTGGTAGGGTCTGGGATCTCTCACGTGTCTACATGCCCTCCACTTATTTGGCCGTCACCCATGTTTGATTGCACAAATGGGCCCTCCAGTCTTGGAGGGCCCTGTGGGAAGCAGGGCACCAGTGGTCCCTCACTCTCAGATGCCCCAAATGCCAAGGAAGAGGTTCCCCTGAACCCAGGCCCTTGCTTCCTTTCAACCCCCAAAGGATGGGATAATCGGGGGAGAAAAATGAGAGCACTGCACCTAATTCTTCCTTCTCTTCCACTCCCGAGTCTCCTGCTGCATTCCTCTGGTCTTCAGAGCACACCTACCACCAAATCTCCTGCCCTGTCTGTCCACACTGGTGAGTGAATCCATATTCTCCCACACCAAAGAAAGGAGATTTTGTTTTAACGTAAAAGCTAAAGAATGAAGTGTCTTTGTCTCTCTTATAAACTATCGCTAATGCCAGTTGCCCTCTAACTGAAGGCCACCATGGACACACACACCTATAGTTGAAAAAGTTGAGTTTATTGCTTGTTTAATGAAGGAAAAGACACACAGTGAGCTGTGGTGCATCTCAGAGATTAGAAAGAACGTACAGGATTTTGGCCTGTGTTCAGCTGTTTGGGGGAGGGCTTAAGTAGTGGGATATTCCTCTGAATTGGATACTGCAGGAAATGAGGATGGGGTAATTCTATCCTTAGGTATCTTTTTTTTTTTTTTTTTTTTTTTTTTTTTTTTTGAGATGGAGTCTCACTCTGTCACCCAGGCTGGAATGCAGTGGCATGATCTCAGCTCACTGCAACCTCTGCCTTCCAGGTTCAAGCGATTCTCCTGCCTCAGCCTCCTGAGTAGCTGGGATTACAGGCACGCACCACCATGCCTGGCTAATTTTTGTATTTTTAGTAGAGACGGGGTTTCACCAGGCTGGTCATTCTGGTCTCGAACTCTTGACCTCGTGATTCGCCTGCCTCGGCCTCCCAAAGTGCTAGGATTACAGGCATGAGCCACTGCCTCCAGCCTGGGTATCTTAATAAATCTTATTTAGAAGGTGGGAAGACGGCACCAAGGCTAAAGCTATACTTGGTAAACAACAGCAGTCACTCACACTAGCCAAAAACGGGATGTTTGATATTTTGTGGTTAGGACAATATTCATGTTTTATGTAGCCTCAGGCATAGTCCTGTTTTGTCTTTGTGTAGATTTTTGTGTATAAATGTATGGGGTACAAGTGTAATTTTGTTACATGCATATGCATAAATTGCACTGTGGTAAAGTCAAGGGCTTTGATATAACCATCATCAGAATAATGTACATTGTACCCGTTAAGTAATTGCTCATCATGCTCCCCCTTCACAATCTCCCACTTCCTGAATCTCCAAAGTCGAGTATTTTGCACTCTATGTCCATGTGTACACATCGTTTAGCTCCCACTTATAAGTAAGAATATGTTGTATCTGTCTTTCTGTCTCACTTGTTTCACTTAAGATAATGGCCTGCAGTTCCATTCATATTCCATTTCATTTTCTATGACTGAATAGTATTCCAATGTGTGTATATACCACGCTTTCTTTACCCAGTCATCCACTAATGGACACCTAGGTTGACTCTCTATCTTGGCTATTGTGAATAGTGTGGAAATAAACATATGAATGCAGGTATCTTTTTGATATAAATATTTCTTTTTCTTTGGGTAGATACCCAGTAGCAGGATTGCTGGGTCAAAGGGTAGTTCTATTTTTAGTTCTTGATGTTCTGCAACATTGTTCATGTTCAATGGGAGAACACAGGCCTAACTAGTAGACCCAGGCCAGCTCCCAGATGCCAGGAGCTGCTTTTCTTTTTCTCACTTATCAGTTGCGAAGTGGGAGTGGTCTGCATCTGCACCTTGTCAAGCAGGAAATGGCACATCAGTTATGAACTTCACGGGATCTGCCACAGTAGGCCAACGCTGGTGCTGCAGGTTGCCCCTGATTTGGCCTCTTTTGTCTGATCTCAGTTGGTCAAAACTGAAAGGGGAGGAGGCCTGCAACTGGCAGCTCCAGCACCCCATGTATCAAGGAAACCTTGTAAGCAAACACAACGACCAGCATTGGAGGTACACCATGCCAGGGCCACAGCAGCCGGCTGGAGTGCATATGGGCCTTGGGCCAGTGTCAGGACAGCAGCTCAATGTGGCTCTGGGTAGTTTGGCCTTAGCCAAGCAGATATTGCATCCCCAGAGAGGGAGTCTCTTCATGCCAGAGAAGGCTCCCCCCAGAACAGGAGAAGCTTCAATAGGTGGGCCTTTTAGCTACAGGTGTAGGGAATTGCAATGAGGGCCTGTTTTCTTTCTTTTAAATGTATTTTAGCCAGGACTGCTGGCAAGGATTATAAACTGCAAAGAGAATCTAAGTTCCCCACGCGCCACAAAACATTAACACGTGAATCCAATCTTTCAGCCGTTGGTGCTGGGCATCAATATGAGGCACTAGATCAGCGGCCCCAAACTAACTATGTTCCTGTATTTTAGATCCTCAAGACCTAGATATGAAATGCAGAGAGATGAACTTCTGGGAAACCAGAGTCACCTCCAACTGTTCCAAAGGTCACCCACATGAAGCCACCATGAGGATAGACTTTAGGGCCCTAAGTTGTAGATTCCATCACAAGAAGCAGCAGCTTTCATCAGTGGACAAGCACAGAGGAACTGAGTGGCCAGCAAAAGAAAGGTGGGGTTGTTTATCACAGAGGAAATAAATTGTCTTCTTAGAATGAAAAGCAGGAAAAAAAAAAAAAAAAAAAACATGGAATTTATTTCAAGCCCAGAGTCTTAGAAGCGAATTAAAAAGACTTCAGCAAGAACATGCTATATCTACAAATAAGGTTTACTTGGTGACTCAAGGGAGAATCGGATCAGCTTAAGAAACAAGTTTCAGTCTTTCAGTCAGAACACTGGCTGTGGGAAAAGAAGATAAAAAGTAAAAATAAAAGACATACAATTGAACTCCAGGGAGGAAAAACTTGCCTTAGGAGAAAAGTAGGAGATCTCAAAGGCCAAGCTAAACAGATGTGAAAGGAAAAGAAGCTGTACTCCAAACTAACTGCTCACTAAGCTGTGATGAGGGATGCGCCAGACGTTTTAATTATTACCAGATCAGAGCGGGTGATGGAGCCAATGTGATGCAACAGAGGAAGGCAGGGGAGACCACAGAGAGCTGAGGGAACGATGGCTTGGGGACACCATCAAAAAAACATCAGGAACTATCAACAGCCAGTCTCTCCAAGCAGCAGGTGGCAAATAGCAATGGGGCGGGGCGCAGTGGCTCACGCCTGCAATCCCAGCACTTTGGGAGGCCGAGGCGGGCGGATCACCTGAGGTCAGGAGTTTGAGACCAGCCTGGCCAACATGGTGAAACCCTGTCTCTACTAAAAGTACAAAAATTAGCTGGGCATGGTAGCAGGTGCTTGTAATCTCAGCTACTCAGGAAGCTGAGGCAGGAGAATCTCTTGCGGGAGGCGGAGGTTGCAGTGAGCCAAGATTGTGCCACTGCATTCCAGCTGGGGCGACAAAAGTGAGACTCCATCTCAAAAATAAAAAATAAAAAAAAGAGCAATGGGGAAATCACGCCTTGAATGGCAGGGACACTTACAGGAGATACATGGGACAGTTGCGCTGACTTAAAAGGGGCAGGTCCCAAAAGCTAGCATGAAATACTTCAGGAATTAGTAAGTGAATTTCAACGTCTGGAGGCAGGTACAGCCTACACAGTGAGAAAATGGGCCTGAGAAAAACACGGGATGAGGCGTGGAGGAGGGGAAGATGACAGGACAAATGCAGGCTGGCAGGAAAATGCCAGAATACATGTGCAGGACATGCAGGTTTGTTCCACAGGTAAATGTGTGCCATGGTGGTTTGCTGCACCTATCAACCCATCACCTAGGTATTAAGCCCTGCATGCATTAACTATTTATCCTGATGCGCTCCCTCCCCCAACTCCCACCCAACAGGCCCCAGTTTGTGTTTTTCCCCTCCCTGTGTCTATGTGTTCTCATTGTTCAGCTCCCACTTATAAGAGAGAACATGCAGTGTTTGGTTTTCTGTTCCTGTGTTAGTTTGCTGAAGATAATGGCTTTGAGCTCCATCCATGTCCCTGGCAAAGGACATGATCTCATTCCTTTTTATGGCTGCATAGTGTTCCATGGTGTATATGTACCACATTTTCTTTATCCAGTCTATCACTGATGGGCATTTGGGTTGGTTCCATGTCTTTGCTACTGTGAATAGTGCTGCAATGATACACATGCCTGTATCTTTATAAAAGAATGATTTATATTCCTTTGGGTATATACCCAGTAATGGGATGGCTGGGTCAAATGATATTTCTGGTTCTAGGTCTTTGAGGAATCACCACACTGTTTTCCACAATGGTTGAACTAATTTACATTCCCACCAACAGTATAAAAGTGTTCCTATTTCTCCACAGCCTCTCCAGCATCTGTTTCTTGACTTTTTAATAATCACCATTCTGACTGGTGTGAGATGGTAACTCAATGTAGTTTTGATTTGCATTTCTCTAGTTATCAGTGATGTTCAGCTTTTTTTTCCATATGTTTGTGGGGTACATAAATGTCCTTCTTTTGAGAAGTGTCTGTTCACGTCCTTTGCCCACTTTTTAATGGGGTTTTTTGTTTTATTCTTGTAAATTTGTTTATGTTCCTTGTAGATTCTGGATATTAGGCCTTTTTCAGATGGGTAGATTGCAAAAATCTTCTCCCATTCTGTAGGTTGCCTGTTCATTCTGATGATAGTTTCCTTTGCTGTGCAGAAGCTCTTTCGTTTAATTAGGTCCCATTTGTCAATTTTTGCTTTTGTTGCAATTGCTTTTGACATTTTCGTCATGAAATCTTTGCCCATGCCTATGTCCTGAATGGTATTGCCTAGATTTTCTTCTAGGGATTTTATAATTTTGGGTTTTACATTTAAGTCTTTAATCCACCTGAGTTAATTTTTTTTTTTTTTTTAGACCAAGTCTTGCTCTGTTGCCCAGGCTGGAGTGCAGTGGTACAATCTCAGCTCACTGCAATCTCCGCCTTCCGGGTTCACGCCATTCTCCTGACTCAGCCTCCCGAGTAGCTGGGACTACAGGTGCCCGCCACCACACCTGGCTAATTTTTTGTATTTTTAGTATAGACGGGGTTTCACTGTGTTAGCCAGGATGGCCTCAATCTCCTGACCTCGTGATCCTCCCACCTCAGCCTCCCAAAGTGCTGGGATTACAGGCGTGAATCACCATGCCCAGCCAAGTTAATTTTTCTATAAGGTATAAGGAAAAGGTCCAGTTTCAGTTTTCTGTATATGGCCAGCCAGTTCTTCCATCACCATTTATTAAATAGGGAAACATTTCCCGATTACTTGTTTTTGTCAGGTTTGTTGAAGATCAGATGGTTGTAGATGTGTGGTCTTATTTCTGAGATCTCTATTCTGTTCCATTGGTCTATATGTCTGTTTTGGTACCAGTATTGTGCTGTTTTGGTTACTGTAACCTTGTAGTGTAGTTTGATGTCAGGTAGCATGATGCCTCCATCTTTGTTCTTTTTGCTTATAATTGTCTTGGCTATACCAGCTCTTTTTTGGTTCCATATGAATTTTAAAGCAGTTTTCTCTAATTCTGTGAAGAATATCAATGGTAGTTTAATGGGAATAGCATTGAATCTACAAATTACTTTGGGCAGTATGGCCATTTTCACAATATTGATTCGTCTTATCCATGAACATGGAATGTTTTTCCATTTGTTTGTGTCCTCTCTGATTTCCTTGAGCAGAGGTTTGTAGTTCTCCTTGAAGAGGTCCTTCACTTCCCTCATTAGCTGTATTCTTAGGTATTCTATTGTCTTTGTAACAATTGCCAATGGGAGCTCATTCATGATTTGGCTCTCTGCTTGTCTATTGTTGTTGTATAGGAATGCTTGTGATTTTTGCACATTGATTTCGTAGCCTGAGACTTTGTTGAAGTTGCTTATCAACTTAAGAAGCTTTTGGGCTGACCAGGTGCGGTGGCTCACGCCTGTAATCCCAGCACTTTGGGAGGCCGAGGCAGGTGGATCACGAGGTCAGGAGATAGAGACCATCCTGGCTAACACTGTGAAAACCCCGTCTCTACTAAAACTACAAAAAATTAGCCGGGCATGGTGGCAGGCGCCTG